>NC_057794.1:514869259-514880688 GCF_018294505.1 Triticum aestivum
AACAGGAAAAAACTATTTTTATAGTAAAGTTAATCACAAAATAAAATAAATAAAGCAACAAAGAAAACTAAAAAACTAAAAAAGTGTTTTCAAATTTAAAAACTAATGGCATTAACAAAAAGTTTATAATTTTTCTAAAACTAAAAGCATAAAGAATTAAAAAATAAAGCAAAAAACAAAAGAAAATAAATAAAGCAACAAAAAAACAAAAAAATGCCACCTACTGAGCCACCACGGCCTGAATACGACTAGAAACCCTACCATGGGCCAGGATTCAGGCCCGCAGCAGGCCTAGTAGGCCCACAGGCATTGCAGTGACAGATTAGGCCCGAAAGCCTGGAGTTGAGAGGAGCTCGGGAGGGTGGGCGCAGCAGCGCTTATAAACCACTCCCGAGCCCTCTCAACTAGCGAGGTGAGACTAAACTTTTGGGCGCGGGGCAGCACAAGGCCATTGGTCCCGGTTGGTGGCACCAACCGGGACTAAAGGGGGCATTGGTCACGGTTCGTGGCACGAACCGTGACCAATGCCCCCTTTAGTCCCGGTTCGTGCCAGCAACTGGGACCAAAGGCCGCCGCTTCCCGCCCTTTGGGTTGCTGAAAAGAGGCCTTTGGTCCCGATTGCTGGCACCAACCGGGACTAAAGGGGGAATTAGTCCCGGTTTATGCCACCAACCGGGACTAAAGCTTGGACTATATAACAAACACTTGTGAAAATTTTCAGTTTGCATCGCCAGTTCCCCCCTCCCCCGCCGACGATGCCGTCAGGCTGCTCCACCTCGCCGTCTACGCCGCCGCCGCCAACGTCGTCGCCTCCACGAGCCCGCGCCATCCTCATCGCCGGCATCCCCGAGCCCGCTGTCCTCGTCGTCCCCGTCGCTGCGTGCCTCCCCGAGCCCACCCCTCCTCATCCCTGTCGCCGGCCGCGCGCCGTCCCCGTCATCGCGTGCCGCCCCGAGCCCGCTGTCCTTGTTGCCGGACTCCTGCCATCGCCGTCCCCCTCGAAGTGAGCCCCCCCCTTTCCCATGGTCCCGATCGAGTGCGGCCCTTGCTCTCTGGCCCCGCTCCATGGTCGCCGCCGGCCCCGACGCATTGAAGAGCAGAAGGAGAGGAGAAGGAGAGGAGAGGAGAAGGAGTGGAGCAGCAGCAAACTTTTCTGAAATTTCTGAATTTTTTTACAGATATGAACAATGCATATAGAGGGTGTTTGATCAAATGCTAGATGGCTTTGGGCATTTTTAGGATTTATGATATCTTTTGTGGTGAGGTACCGATGCAAGACAAAGGTGATGGCAAAATTTCAGAATTTTTTGATTGGTTTAGAATAGGTTTTCAGCAAGGAATTTGAATCTGGTTCAAATTTCATTTGAATGAAATTTAAAAAATTTAAACTATGGATCAGAAGGTTTTTGGAGAAATGGAGTGTGGGTACTGTCATGAAGTTGGAGTAATTTTTGTGGTTGTAAAAGAGTTAGGAAAATTTAGAATGTGCTAAATATGTCAAAAATGTTTTTTTGTTCATACAAAGTTTTTTGTTCATAGAAATTTTTTTGTTCATAGGCAGAAAGTTTTTATATATGACTATGGATATATGAGCAATGATGATCCATGGATGTATCCATTGATATATATGAGAAACGATGTTTCATAGAATATTTACCAAGTATATATGTATTTTTGTTCATAGCATTTTTTCCATTTATATATGTATGTGGCTATAGATGGATATATATGAGAGGTTTCCTAGTGTCAAAGTATTGAAGAAATCCATGGCTTCATCATTAGCCAGAAGTAACCAGGGCATGACGAAGTCCTCCAAAGTTATTTTGGAATGGTGTCCCGGTTATAGTAATGTAATTGATGAGTTATGCATGCGTGTGCAGTTTCCACTATATTCTCCTAGAGATTAAGCTTGAGCAGGGACTAGTAACCATCTTAGACTCAAGACGAAAAGATCCCCAGGACTATGCAGACATGACTCAAATACTCGAGAAGTAAGTTAAATCGATCATTATCCACCATATCAGCAACTTTGTCCATTTCTGTTGGGTAACGTAGCAGAAATTCAAAATTTTCTTATGTGTCACCAAGATCTATCTATGGAGAAACCAGCAACGAGGGGAAGGAGAGTGCATCTACATACCCTTGTAGATCGCTAAGCGGAAGCGTTCAAGAGAACGGGGTTGAAGGAGTCGTACTCGTCGTGATCCAAATCACCGGAGATCCTAGTGCCGAACGGACGGCACCTCCGCGTTCAACACACGTACAGCCCGGTGACGTCTCCCATGCCTTGATCCAGCAAGGAGAGAGGGAGAGGTTGAGGAAGACTCCATCCAGTAGCAGCACAACGGCGTGGTGGTGGTGGAGGAGCATGGTGATCCAGCAGGGCTTCGTCAAGCACCGCGAGATATGAGGAGAAAGAGAGGTAGGGCTGCGCCAGGGAGAGGTCAGAAACTCATGTGTTGACAGCCCCAAAGACCTCAACTATATATAGGGGAGAGGGAGGGGGCTGCGCCCCACCTAGGGTTCCACCCTAGGGGCGGTGGCCAGCCCAGATCCCATCTGGTGGGGCGGCCAGGGGAGGGGGAGAGGGAGACGCACCAGGCATGGGCCCTAAGGCCCATCTGCCCTTAGGGTTTGCCCCCCTCCTCCCCTTAGGCGCCTTGGGCCCTTGTGGGGGGGCGCACCAGCCCACCTGGGGCTGGTCCCCTCCCACACTTGGCCCATGCAGCCCTCCGGGGCTTGTGGCCCCACTTGGTGGACCCCCGGGACCCTCCCGGTGGTCCCGGCACATTACCGATAAAACCCGAAACCTTTCCGGTGACCAAAACATGACTTCCCATATATAAATCTTTACCTCCGGACCATTCCGGAACTCCTCGTGACATCCGGGATATCATCCAGGACTCCGAACAACATTCGGTAACCATGTATATCTATTCCTTATAACCCTAGCGTCATCGAACCTTAAGTGTGTAGACCCTACGGGTTCGGGAACCATGCAGACATGACCGAGACGTTCTCCGGTCAATAACCAACAGCGGGATCTAGATACCCATGTTGGTTCCCATATGTTCCACGATGATCTCATCGGATGAACCACGATGTCGAGGATTCGATCAATCCCGTATACAATTCCCTTTGTCTAGTGGTACGATACTTGCCCGAGATTCGATCGTCGGTATCCCGATACCTTGTTCAATCTCGTTACCGGCAAGTCTCTTTACTCGTTCCGTAACACATCATCCCGTGATCAACTCCTTGGTCACATTGTGCACATTATGATGATTTCCTACCGAGTGGGCCCAGAGATACCTCTCCGTTTACACGGAGTGACAAATCCCAGTCTCGATTCGTGCCAACCCAATAGACACTTTCGGAGATACCTGTAGTGTACCTTTATAGCCACCCAGTTATGTTGTGACGTTTGGCACACCCAAAGTATTCCTACGGTATCCGGGAGTTGCACAATCTCATGGTCTAAGGAAATGATACTTGACATTTAGAAAAGCTTTAGCATACGAACTACACGGTCTTTGTGCTAGGCTTAGGATTGGGTCTTGTCCATCACATCATTCTCCTAATGATGTGATCCCGTTATCAACGACATCCAATGTCCGTGGTCAGGAAACCGCAACCATCTATTGATCAACGAGCTAGTCAACTAGAGGCTTACTAGGGACATGGTGTTGTCTATGTATCCACACATGTATCTGAGTTTCCTATCAATACAATTCTAGCATGGATAATAAACGATTATCATGAACAAGGAAATATAATAATAAGCAATTTATTATTGCCTCTAGGGCATATTTCCAATAGTCTCCCACTTGCACTAGAGTCAATAATCCAGTTCACACCGATATGTGATTAACACTCAAGGTCACATCCCCATGTGACCAACACCCAAAGAGTTCTGGGTTTGATCATGTTATGCTTGTGAGAGAGGTTTCAGTCAACGGGTCTGCAACATTCAGATCCGTATGTACTTCGCAAAATTCTATGTCATCTTGTAGATGCAACTACTACGCTACATTTGGAGCCATTTCAAATAACTGTTCTACTTGGAGCTATTCTAAATTGTTGCTCCATTATACGTATCCGGTATCTCTACTCAGAGCTATCCGGATAGGTGTTAAGCTTGCATCGACGTAACTCTTTACGTCAAACTCTTTATCACCTCCATAACCGAGAAACATATCCTTATTCCTCTAAGGATAATTTAGACCGCTATCTGGTGATCTACTCCTAGATTACCTTTGTACCCTCTTGCCAGATATGTGGCAAGGCACACATCAGGTGCGGTACTCGGCATGGCATACCGTATAGAGCCTATGACAAAAGCATAGGGGACGACCTTCGTCCTTCCTCTTTCTTCTGCCGTGGTCGAGCTTTAAGTCTTAACTTCATACCTTACAACTCAGGCAAGAACTCCTTCTTTGACTGATCCATCTTGAAAACCTTCAAGATCATGTCAAGGTATGTGCTCATTTGAAAGTGCCATTAAGCGTTTTGATCTATCCTTATAGATCTTGATGCTCAATGTTCAGGTAGCTTAATCCAGGCTTTCCATTGAAAAACACTTTCAAATGACCCTATATGCTTTCCAGAAATCCTACGTCATTTCTGATCAACAATATGTCAACAACATATATTCATCAAAAATTCTATAGTGCTCCCACTCACTTCTTTGGAAATACAAGTTTCTCATAAACTTTGTATACACCCAAAATCTTTGATCATCTCATCAAAGCATACATTCCAACTCCGAGATGCTTACTCCAGTCCTTAGAAGGATTGCTGGAGCTTTGCATACTTATTAGCATCTTTCAGGATTGACAAAACCTTCCGGTTGTATCACATACAACCTTTCCTTAAAAAAATCATCGAGGAAACAATGTTTGACATCCTATCTGCAAGATTTCATAAATAATGCTAATATAATTCCAACAGACTCTTAGCATCGCTACGAGTGAGAAAGTCTCATCGTAGTCAACTCCTTGAACTTGTCGGAAAACATCTTAACGACAAGTCGAGCTTTCTTAATGGTGACATTTACCATCATTGTCCGTCTTCCTTTTAAAAATCCATCTGTACTCAACAGCCTTACGACCATCGAGCCGTTCCGCCAAAGTCTACACTTTGTTTTCATACATGGATCCTCTCTCGGATTTTATGGCCTCGAGCCATTTATCGGAATCCGGGCCCACCATCGCTTCTCCATAGCTCGTAGGTTCATTGTTGTCTAGCAACATGACTTCCAAGACAGGATTACGTACCACTCTGAAGTAGTACGCATCCTTGTCATCCTACGAGGTTTGGGAGTGACTTGATCCGAAGTCTCATGATCAATATCATAAGCTTCCACTTCAATTGGTGTAGGTGCCACAGGAACAACTCTTTGTGCCCTGCTATACACTAGTTGAAGTGACGGTTCAATAACCTCATCAAGTCTCCACCATCCTCCCACTCAATTCCTTCGAGAGAAACTTTTCCTCGAGAAAGGACCCGATTCTAGAAACAATCCCTTATTGCTTTCGGATCTGAGACAGGAGGTATACCCAACTGTTTTGGGTGTCCTATGAAGATGCATTTATCCGCTTTGGGTTCGAGCTTATCAGCCTGAAACTTTTTCACATAAGCGTCGCAGCCCCAAACTTTTAAGAAAGGACAGCTTAGGTTTCTCTAAACCATAGTTCATACGGTGTCATCTCATCGGAATTACGTGGTGCCCTATTTAAAATGAATGTGGTCTTCTCTAATGCCTAACCCATAAACTATCGTGGTAATTCGATAAGAGACATCATGGTATGCATCATATCCAATAGGGTGCAGTTATGATGTTCGGACACACCATCACACTATGGTGTTCCAGGATGTATTAGTTGTGAAACAATTTCCACAATATCGTAATTCTATGCCAAACTCGTAATTCAGATATTCATCTCTATGATCATATCATAGATATTTTATCGTCTTGTCACGATGATCTTTCAACTTCACCTTGAAATTACTTGAACCTTTCAATAATTCAGACGTGATTCGTCAAGTAAATATACTCAACATCTACTTAAATCATTTGTGAAGTAAGAACATAGCGATATCCACTACACGCCTCAGCACTCATTGGACTGCACACATCAAAATGTATTACTTCCAACAAGTTGCTTTCTAGTTCCATTTTAGTGAAAACGAGGCTTTCAGTCATCTTGCCCATGTGGTATGACTTGCATGTCTCAGGTGATTCAAAATCAAGTGAGTCCAAACGATCCATTTGCATGGAGTTTCTTCATGCATATACACCAATAGACATGGTTCGCATGTCTCAAACTTTTCAAAACGAGTGAGCCCAAAGATCCATCAACATGGAGCTTCTTCATGCATTTTATACCGATATGACTTATGTGGCAGTGCCACAAGTAGGTGGTACTATCATTACTATCTTATATCTTTTTGGCATGAACATGTGTATCACTACGATCGAGATTCAATATACCATTCATTTTAGGTGCAAGACCATTGAAGGCATTATTCAAATAAACAGAGTAACCATTATTCTCCTTGAATGAATAACCGTATTGTGACAGACATAATCCAATCATGTCTATGCTCAATGCAAGCACCAATCTCGATGGTAGAGGGAGCGTGCGATGCTTGATCACATCAAGCTTGGGAAAAACTTCCAACACATATCGCCAGCTCACCTTTAGCTAGTCTCCATTTACTCCGGAACTTTTTATTTCGAGTTTACTAACATTTAGCAACCGAATCGGTATCTAATACCATGGTGCTACTAGGAGTACTAGTAAAGTACACATTAACACAATGTATATCCAATATACTTCTATCGACTTTGCCAGCCTTCTCATCTACCAAGTATCTAGGGTAATTCTGCTCCAGTGGCTATTCCCCTTATTACAGAAGCACTTAGTCTCGGGTTTGGGTTCAACCTTGGGTTTCTTTACTAGAGCAGCAGCTGATTTGCCGTTTCATGAAGCATCCCTTTTTGCCCTTGCCCTTCTTGAAACTAGTGGTTTCACCAACCATCAACAATTGATGCTCCTTCTTGATTTCTACTTTTGTGGTGTCAAACATCGCGAATATCTCAAGGATCATCATATATGTCCTTGATATATTATAGTTCATCATGAAGCTCTAGCAGCTTGGTGGTAATGACTTCGGAGAAATATCACTATCTCATCTGGAAGATCAACTCCCACTCGATTCAAATGATTGTTGTACTCAGACAATCTGAGCACAAGCTCAACAATTGAGCTTTTCTCCCTTAGTTTGCAGGCTAAGAAAATCGTCGGAGGTCTTATACCTCTTGACGCGGGCACGAGCCTGAAATCCCAATTTCAGCCCTCGAAACATCTCATATGTTTCGCGATGTTTCAAAACGTCTTCGGTACCTCAACTCTAAACCGTTTAACTGAACTATCACGTAGTTATCAAAATGTGTATGTCAGATGTTCGCAACATCCACAGACGACATTTGAGGCTCAGCACACTGAGCGGTGCATTAAGGACATAAGCCTTCTATGAAGCAATGAGGACAATCCTCAGTTTACGGACCTAGTCCGCATAATTGCTACTATCATTTTTCAACTAAATTTTCTCTAGGAACATATCTAAACAGTAGAACTGAAGCGCGAGCTACGACATAATTTGCGAAGACCTTTTGACTATGTTCAGGATAATTAAGTTCATCTTATGAACTCCCACTCAGATAGACATCCCTCTAGTCATCTAAGTGATTACATGATCCGAGTCAACTAGGCCGTGTCCGATCATCACGTGAGACGGACTAGTCATCATCGGTGAACATCTTCATGTTGATCGTATCTACCATATGACTCATGCTCGACCTTTCGGTCTCTTGTGTTCCGAGGCCATGTCTGTACATGCTAGGCTCGTCAAGTCAACCTAAGTGTTTCGCGTGTGTAAATCTGTCTTACACCCATTGTATGTGAACATTAGAATCTATCACACCCGATCATCACGTGGTGCTTCGAAACGACGAACTTTCGCAACGGTGCACAGTTATGGGGAACACTTTCTTGAAATTTTAATGAGGGATCATCTTATTTACTACCGTTGTTCTAAGCAAATAAGATGCATAAACATGATAAACATCACATGCAATCAAATAATAGTGACATGATATGGCCAATATCATATAGCTCCTTTGATCTCCATCTTGGGGCTCCATGATCATCTTGTCACTGGCATGACACCATGATCTCCATCATCATGATCTCCATCATCGTGTCTCCATGAAGTTGTCTCGCCAACTTATTACTTCTACTACTATGGCTACCGGTTAGCAATAAAGTAAAGTAATTACATGGCGTTATTCAATGACACGCAGGTCATACAATAAATAAAGACAACTCCTATGGCTCCTGCCGGTTGTCATACTCATCGACATGCAAGTCGTGATTCCTATTACAAGAACATGATCAATCTCATACATCACATATCATTCATCACATTCTTCTTGGCCATATCACATCACATAGCATACCCTGCAAAAACAAGTTAGACGTCCTCTAATTATTGTTTGCATGTTTTACGTGGCTGCTATGGGTTTCTAGCAAGAACGTTTCTTACCTACGCAAAACCACAACGTGATATGCCAATTGCTATGTACCCTTCATAAGGACCCTTTTCATCGAATCCGTTCCGACTAAAGTGGGAGAGACAGGCACCCGCTAGCCACCTTATGCAACTAGTGCATGTCAGTCGGTGGAACCTGTCTCACGTAAGAGTACGTGTAAGGTCGGTCCGGGCCGCTTCATCCCACAATACCGTCGAAACAAGATTGAACTAGTAACGGTAAGCATATTGAACAAAATCAATGCCCACAACTACTTTGTGTTCTACTCGTGCATAGAATCTACGCAATAGACCTAGCTCATGATGCCACTGTTGGGTAACGTAGCAAAAATTCAAAATTTTCTTACGTGTCACTAAGATCTATCTATGGAGAAACCAGCAACGAGGGGAAGGAGAGTGCATCTACATACCCTTGTAGATCGCTAAACGGAAGCGTTCAAGAGAACGGGGTTGAAGGAGTCGTACTCGTCGTGATCCAAATCACCGGAGATCCTAGTGCCGAATGGATGGCACCTCCGCGTTCAACACACGTACAGCCCGGTGACGTCTCTCATGCCTTGATCCAGCAAGGAGAGAGGGAGAGGTTGAGGAAGACTCCATCCCGCAGCAGCACAACGGCGTGGTGGTGGTGGAGGAGCATGGTGATCCAGCAGGGCTTCGCCAAGCACCGTGAGATATGAGGAGAAAGAGAGGTAGGGCTGCGCCAGGGAGAGGTCAGAAACTCATGTGTTGGCAGCCCCAAAGACCTCAACTATATATAGGGGAGAGGGAGGGGGCTGCGCCCCCACCTAGGGTTCCACCCTAGGGGTGGCGGCCAACCCAGATCCCATCTGGTGGGGCGGCCAGGGGAGGGGGAGAGGGAGGCGCACCAGGCATGGGCCCTAAGGCTCATCTGCCCTTAGGGTTTGCCCCCCTCCTCCCCTTAGGCGCCTTGGGCCCTTGTAGGGGGCGCACCAGCCCACCTAGGGCTGGTCCCCTCCCACACTTGGCCCATGCAGCCCTCCGGGGCTTGTGGCCCCACTTGGTGGACCCCCGGGACCCTCCCGGTGGTCCCGGTACGTTACCGATAAAACCCGAAACCTTTCCGATGACCAAAACAGGACTTCCCATATATAAATCTTTACCTCCGGACCATTCCAGAACTCCTCGTGACGTCCGGGATATCATCCGGGACTCCGAACAACATTCGTTAACCACGTATATCTATTCCTTATAACCCTAGCGTCATCGAACCTTAAGTGTGTAGACCCTACGGGTTCGGGAACCATGCAGACATGACCGAGACGTTCTCCGGTCAATAACCAACAGCGGGATCTGGATACCCATGTTGGTTCCCACATGTTCCACGATGATCTCATCGGATGAACCACGATGTCGAGGATTCGATCAATCCCGTATACAATTCCCTTTGTCTAGTGGTACGATACTTGCCCGAGATTCGATCGTCGGTATCCCGATACCTTGTTCAATCTCGTTACCGGCAAGTATCTTTACTCGTTCCGTAATACATCATCCCGTGATCAACTCCTTGGTCACATTGTGCACATTATGATGATGTCCTACCGAGTGGGCCCAGAGATACCTCTCCGTTTACACGGAGTGACAAATCCTAGTCTCGATTCGTGCCAACCCAACAGACACTTTCGGAGATACCTGTAGTGTACCTTTATAGCCACCCAGTTACGTTGTGACATTTGGCACACCCAAAGTATTCCTACGGTATCCGGGAGTTGCACAATCTCAGGGTCTAAGGAAATGATACTTGACATTTAGAAAAGTTTTAGCATACGAACTACACGATCTTTGTGCTAGGCTTAGGATTGGGTCTTGTCCATCACATCATTCTCCTGATGATGTGATCCCGTTATCAACGACATCCAATGTCCATGGTCAGGAAACCGCAACCATCTATTGATCAACGAGCTAGTCAACTAGAGGCTTACTAGGGACATGGTGTTGTCTATGTATCCACACATGTATCTGAGTTTCCTGTCAATACAATTCTAGCATGGATAATAAACGATTATCATGAACAAGGAAATATAATAATAACCAATTTATTATTGCCTCTAGGGAATATTTCCAACAATTTCCTGATATATCAAGTAATTGTTTTCTTTGTCCGGCAGGGTTTGGAGAAAATTCACTAGAAAAGCTCCGGGACTGCCGAAGGAGCTGCAATTTAGACACCTGAAAGTAAGTACTATAGTAGCATGTCCCGTGCATCTACTAGTCATTCAAGCGCTAGTTTCATCAATACCATTTGTCATTCTTGCTTATCAGTTTGATTGACCTCTATTTCTTGTAAAGTGGTTGTGGCAGGAACAAGGGAATGATTTTTGTGGATACTAAGTTTGCGAGTCCATCCACCACACGACCTGTGAGCGGGGCTACACTGACGAACAATATGAAGTACGTAAATAACAACATTCATAATTTTATTTTATTATCATCATTTGTGTTGAGTTTCATTCATTCATATATATATATATATATATATATATATTGACCCCCTTCTTTAAATTAGATGTTTCGGAAGCGGGATGAACTCCTAGCACCAGCTCGCATGCGAGCAATTCAAGAGGAATTGGCGGCATTCTTTCTTGACCACGTGATCCCTGAAGACGGAGAATTGGCGACCTGTTTCATATATATGTTCATGACGATCTTTTGTTTCCTTCATTTGCTTACTAGCTAGCTAGCGTGTCTAGTCCTCTTTATACGTATGTATAGTACGTAGCGTCGACCAAGCACGGACATAAGAGAGGACACTTCTCTTTATTAATTATAGCTAGCTAACACAATATATGAAA
>NC_057794.1:514880953-514885864 GCF_018294505.1 Triticum aestivum
AAAAAAACAAAAACCCCAGCCACAGAAATGCTGAGGCGTGAATGCCTATTGGTCCCGGTTGGTGCCACCAACCGGGACCAAAGGGTCTCCTGCCTGGGCTCCATGCACAGGCCACGTGCAGGCCCATCTGTCCCGGCTCTGGATTGAACCGGGACTAAAGGGATTAGTACCGACCCTTTAGTCCCGGTTCCAGAATCGGGACAAAAGGCCCTTACGAACCGGGACAACAGGCCCTTTTTCTACCAGTGATCGGCAAGTTGCTACTCTATGTTACTCCCCACTGTGAGCAGTCTTAGCATCTTCTCTGATCATCGTCTGGATGCACATGTATCTAGGTTTGGCTTCTCGAAGTCAAGTTACGGATGCCTCCTATTTCGAACGGATTATCCATCATTGTTTGTCTCTACGGCTCCACTATGTTATTTTATAGACGAGTGAGGTGCACGATTCAACCTCCAAGATGTACAAGCTTGAGTGTTTCATCAACCATCTGAAATGCAAGATGTAGGTACACTATATAAAATGGTTTTTTTATAGCTTTGAAGAGCTAGTTGACTTGCATGCATATGCCTTGTATTTTTTTTTTGAGAAAAGACGCCCAAGGGTATTTTAAGTCTGATAATTATCAAAGAAAACCCTAACCAACACATGGATTCTTTCAGTATGTATGGAACCTGGATGTCAGGACAAGGATGCATGTCACACTGTGCAGATGCCACAATAAATTGTCGCAAATACATACGACATGTTCAACTTTTTTTTGAGGGATAATACGGCATGTTCATCTGCCTTCGCATTGAAGTGTTTTCGCTTCCGCATGTTCATCTACTCTCTGTGATATGTGTTCATCTACTCTCTATGACTAGTGGTTGGGGCGCGCCCTAGGCGCGCCTCCTGTGCGGTCCTTTGTGTACTTGCCTTGCCGGTGCAGTTGTGAACGTGTTCATTGGGCCATCACAACGCAGGAAGTCTAAGAGCTAAGCTAAACACAATAGATGATTCATATATGTAGGCGGTAGGTGTTGCTGATGGCATTACATCTAGAGATGATGGATGTTGAGGGGTAGGTGATGCCCTTCCATGCGCTTGAAATGGAAGGCGCATATGTCGCCTTCATGGATGTTGGCATGGTGGCGAAACCATGACCAGTTCGTCATGAGGTTGGCCCTCTTGTCGGTTCCAAGTATGAAGCGAGTGTCGCACGCAGCTCATGGTGCTGTCTCCGAGCTTGAGTGGAAGGGTGTTGTCATCTTCCTGAATGTATTTTCTGCAGCTTGTCCTATGTGTACTCCACCTGAAGGTACTGTTAAGAGAAAGAAGAGCAGTTAGTTCATGGCAAGATTACTCAAACATTTCACCTGTGAGTCTAACAAAGCATTAGAGTGAGAAAGAATGGCGGCAAAACAAGATTGGTGTTACAGATACACATCGAAAACTAAAGTTGTGATTTTGACATGTATTGTGAACATTGCACTAAAGGATCAGTAGTGGTGTTGAAAAATTTAAGTGAAAAAACACACATATGCAGTGAGAATCAACAAACATGTTTTCTATGAGAAAAATGAATAATATTGGTACTCTTCAGCTTTTATTATTTGATCAACCTCTAGATTCTGTACTTGGCTAGACTGAGACTCGCTCACACCATCCTTGCATATTTTGATCACATAAGAAAATGATGTAAGAATTTAGACTACTGGAAAGTATTTAGCAAAGAAAAAATGCAGCTGAAACACAGGAGACAAGAAAGACAACGTTCTAATTTATAATGTCAATGCTTTAAACAGTGCTATTGTTTCCACATACAAACTGCAGGTTAAGCTTGGACTTTTGCATGTAGAGGGAGATAATTCGTTGACACTATCGAGATCTTTGTGTGGAAAAGCCCATGACTTTTTAAAATTATAAAAGGAGGTACATAACTAAGTTCAAACAAGAAAGATTGCTTTGTGAACTACAAACTGGTTGTTTTGAGCTTTTAATACAAAATATATCAACATACACTAATAAAAAGAAATAAATGGCAGATGAGCATCTCTCTTTGCCAAACAAAAAAAAATACTACCAAATGTGTCTTTCCTTTTCAAGGCCACAGGATTTGTTAAGCCGAGCAAATAATTCTAGGAGAAAACTGAACATATGTAAGGTATCCACATAACCATCAGGATGTAAATTCCAAAATATCTATAAAAATGTCGCCCGTGTCATGGATCGTGTGGCGTGTGAAGGACAGGCATGGCGGCAAGCAGGGCTTATCAAGGGTAGCGTTGAGACTTTCTTCCGTAGGTTGAGTAGGTGGAATAGCCGCGAGTAGTTCCTTGTAAGAGTGGCTCTAGCCGTGGAGGTGTTGAGTGCATGTAATATGTAACTGTAACACCGGGAGGGCTCTTTATGCCCTTTCTCCTACCTTTCAATAGATGATACGCATGCTATGCGTATTCCAGAAAAAATATCTATAAAAATGTCATGCTGAAGTAACACGCGGATGGGTGCACCGACTGGCACCGCGAGCAGCCCTAAGTATTGAAAACAAAAAACAGCACACACGTCAGAGAATATGCCAACATGTGCTCAAATGGAAATATATTCACTGGGAGAAGATTGAAATTACAAGGTCGAATGAGATTTCCATATCTCAATAAATCTTAGATTTGGGGTTTCCTTATTTGACACTGTCTTAAAATCTGGTTCCTTATTTGACACTGGAAAAGATTTTCTTCCCTATTTGACACTAGTCCTAAATTTTATTCCCTATACGACACTTCCATTCATTTTGAGCCTAAATGACACCTGAAAAGACGATTTTGCCCCCCATGCAGTATGTGTGTGCGCGCGTGTGTGCTGTTGCGTGTGTGGGTGCACGCGCACATGTGTGCTACTGCTGCATGTGTGTGTGCATGTGTGCCGCTGCGTGTGTGTTTGCTACTGCATGTGTACGTGCGTGTGTGTGTGCTGTTGTGTGCCTATGTGCTGCATGTGTGTTTGCTACTGCGTGTGTATGTGCGTGTGTGTGTGCTGTTGCGTGCCTATGTGCTGTCTGCGTGTGTGCTGCTGCTGCATGTGTGTTGCTGCGTGTGTGTGCGCGTGCATGTGTGTTGCTGCGTGTGTGTGCGTGTGTGTGCACGTGCGCGTGCGTGTTGTTGCGTGTGTGTGTGCGCGTGCGTGTGTGTGTTGGTGCATGTGTATGTGTTGCTGCGTGTGTGCTCCTGCCCTCGCACTGGTGCTGCGTGTGTGCGCTATTGCCCCCACACACATACCACATGAGGGGCAAAAGAGTCTTTCCAGGTGTCATTTAGGCTCAAAATGAACGAAAATGTCATATAGGGAATAAAATTTAGAACTTGTGTCAAATAGGGAAGAATTTTTTTTTCAGTGTCAAATAAGGAAGCAAATTTTAAGATAGTGTCAAATAAGGAATTTTCTCTATATACTCCCTCCGTCCCATAATATAAGGGAGTGGTTGCTATAATGCTTTTACAAAATAGGGCTTAACTGAAAGAAAGGAATTTCTTGCAGAGACTGAGGTAGGGACTCCATAAGGTCACATTGGTGTGACTACATAAATTGCAAATTGTTCGCCAACTGTAATCTTGG
Source organism: Triticum aestivum (assembly GCF_018294505.1). Taxonomy (NCBI): domain Eukaryota; kingdom Viridiplantae; phylum Streptophyta; class Magnoliopsida; order Poales; family Poaceae; genus Triticum; species Triticum aestivum. Next base: position 514,884,548 of record NC_057794.1, read on the forward strand.
TTGCAAATTTGAGGGTCAGTTCCTTTGTTATTAGATTGTCAGCACCTGCAACATCCCAAGGGATCAAAATTTCAGTTTGTGCAAATATGTCATAACACTAAACATCAATGTTGAATTTACACAACAGCACCGTCAGCAACAAAGGTATGACTGAAACAAAAATAACGTGTCCTATCTAATAAAGGTAGTAAGAGGAAAATAAATCTATCTTCTCCTTGCATTGTGTGGTGCATATTTTGCCATTCTCTACCAGCAGAAGAATATGAAGGCAACTGCGGAAGTTAAGCTATGCCTAACAATCAATATTTCAAGTATCAGGTAGGATACAAAGGAAGAACTCCAAACCTGAATTCCCATAGGATGGCTCATACATCAAAGATCCCCAAGTTCCATGAACAAATGAGCCCCTTTCTATATGCAACAGCCGCATGCCCATATCATTATAAAAAATGCAATGTAAAAGTACCCAACAACTTAAATGGTTATGAACATTAGCTGAGCAAACTTTTGTTCACTAGAACCTTGTTGCAATATAAGTAAAAGTACCTGGAGATATGTACAGGGCTTGTAAGAACCTCTCAAGCACATCTTTCTTGTGTTGCTCTGATGTTAATGGGATGACTCTTGAACAAATAGTACCATACCCATTAAATATGTCAAAGAAATCAGGTCCATGAATTATATCACTCAATTGGATTAACCTGTTGAGGAATTGAAGAAAAGCAACACACAATCACTTGAAACAAGATCAGGTCCTCAGGGAGATTTCAAGTGGACTACAAGAACTTGCACTACCATGAGCATCTATTTTACCACAGATTCTTAGTTCACTGAAGAATTTATTTACCTCTAGCCAAATTGTTCAAATCACTATAAATCATTGTTAAGTAAATCGTTAACTGGTAGCTGCTCGGTTGGCTGACAAGGGATTAATAGGTTAATAGACCACTTAATTAATTAATCCGACAATTTATCAGTTTATTGGCTACTCGGTGACCCTACAAGTAGGGATTAATCAGCAAGTTAACTGGTTAATCAGACGAGTTCTTGAACAGGGTAAATGCATTTAACATGTACATACTGTTTGGATGTAATAGCAATTAACTCTTATAATAATGCGAGCATTCCCCTAGTGCAGAAGCAATCCAACTGCAAGGTTCATGACAAACAAATGGAAATTATTATACTGATATTATGTTTTCGATCTTTGTACCAAAATAAACTGCAGAAGATGGCAGAGAAAGTGCAGCTGTGCTTTATCAGACATCTCACCTTTTGTTCCTGATCAATTCCTACGTCAGGACTGAGCTCTCTTTG
>NC_057794.1:514886151-515083015 GCF_018294505.1 Triticum aestivum
CTCATAAACACTCCAAATACACCAATAAAAGCATATGCATGAAAATGCTCATGGATTAAATTATCTAGGTTCTGTTATTGACATAATAGCTCTGCTCTCTTTACTATCGAAGTTTCTTCATGATACACGAGATGAACCTGCATGTAAAGAAACCGAGTTCAAGATCTCTCTTTATTTGGTCTGACATCCTGGTAAAAGGCGAACGCCATAAACCAAAAACCATTAACAGGAAGGTAAATGGAAGCAACAACAATAAAAAATCCTGACATTATCTACAGCCCCAACAATTTATCCTCATGTTCAATCCATAATAGTAAGGGGGAGAGACGAGAGGTGAGTTGTACCTGAGGCGTGCAGGCGACCAAGGGCACGTACTAACTGATTGACGAAAGAACCCAAGGCTCAACACAACGCCAAGGGCACGTACTAACTGATCGACAGAAGAACCCAAGGCTCAACACAACGCCTCTGCTGCTCCTGCATCATGCGGCCATCTAAAAAAGAATCTTCACGGACCCGGCTCAACCAAGTCCTCCTCCACATCCTCATTGGCGCCACCTTCCACTCACTGACCCCAACACCATCATCCTCCATCGACCCGTCTCCATATGGCGACGGTGAGTCCGGCGGCTCCAAGAGCTCAGACACTGGCGCGAGCGGTCCATCAGCACCGGATTTCCTCCACCCGACGTCCAGCAAGTGCCACTCTGATGCAAAGTAGCACCACCAGGCACGAGCTGTAGCAAATGGATAATCAAAAATATCGAAGCCATATATCATATGAGGAAACTAAATTGTCCAAGAAAACACACCTAGCCAATAGTTTCTTAGTTTATTTTATCTAATTCCAAGGAAGTTAGTCTGAAATCAGTTGTCGCGGTCAATGTTCATAAGCAAAAAAAAACTTCTAGAATTGGCATATTCTGTTGAATAGTGGAACTGGAATACCTTATTGTGTACCTCCAAAGTGGCAGTTTTCTCTTGATCATTTTGCATTGCTATTTTCTCAGACTCCTTCAACTTAGCACGGACTGATTTCTTCTCTTCCAAGGCAGGTATGCAAGCTTATACAAATCTCTAATAATGATATATCTTTATGAGACCAAGTTGTATTCAGTAAATCACAGGTTAACCAGGCTGTACATCTGGCAGGCTTGATATTGAGCTAAATAATAGGATTTCAGCCCCTCTACGAGCCGGCTTGCATGAATACATCGTTCTAATTAACTTAGTTGTATATAAAGTTGAGAATTTACAATGAACAGAAGGCCTTTACGACGATGTAGAATCATTATAAGAATTCTACAATGGTATAAGACAGTTCAGAAGCTGAAACAGAGGTTCAAGTAGTCCTATATTCTGACGAATGTAATGTCACGCACAGAACCGAAATTGCTAGCCATATTCCGTGTCATGTTTCAACCAAATCGATCGTAATCATAGTACCATAAATAGAGTTTTGGGCTTACAGAAGAAATCATGCTGACACATGGTAGGAATCTGCTCACCTTCCTGTGGATCTCCTCTTTCTTATCATTGATGGATAGTGGCTTTTGCTCGCAGGGTTGCTGCTTGTTATAAACCTGAGCATTGACGTCCGCTTCCAGCTGCTGGGCCATGGGCTCCTCCATCTGCTCCGCAAGCTTATGATCCACGATCTCCTTCTGAAGCTGCGTGAAAGAGACAGAAATGCAACTCTAAGAATTCCATGTCTCCCTATGGGCATTTCCACGAACAGAAAAGTTGCGGAAACTGTAAATAGCTGGGAGACCTGGGCCATCCTGGCCTTGAGCTTCAGGGCGCGGTCGGGATCTCTCTCACGATGGGATGCCTGAGGTTGACCTTGTCCCCCCGTAGAAGAGGAAGTTGATGAGGGGAAGAGAAGACGTGGGAGAAGGCGGACGCGGCGGCGCAGGGACGCGTGAACGAGCAGGGATGGGGGCCATGGGGCGGCGGCCGCAGTAACCCTAGCGACGAAGGAGGACCTGAGCGACCCTCCCAACCCCTGCCCTGCCCGGGCGACGGAGGGAGGATCCGCGGGCGCAGCACCCGGGAGCGAGGTCCTTCCCGGCTGGCAGCTGGTACAGCTTGAGGTCGCGTGGGAGACATGAAAGAGGTCGCGTGCATGGAGGAGAAACAGAGAAGGGATGGCTTCGTAGGGAAGGAAAGAAAAAGGTTTTACCAGCGCAGGTGTTATCTCGGGACGTCAGATGCCCTTTCTCTCGCTTCTTTTTTACTTGGTGGAGGTGTTATCGTAGGGAAGGTTTTACCCGGATACAGTAAAAGAGCACGTAGACGTCCCGAGGAGGCGCAGTTGTGGCGACTCTTATTGTGTTTAATATGGGCTAGACAAATAGAGCCCTGAAGAAAAATGGGCCGCTCAGCTAGGGCCTCTGGATGTCATAAATGCAGTATACCAAACCACTATTCTATGGACATGGCTAGCCAACGCCCATGCACTTGACAAGCAAATTTTGTTCCGGCATCCGCCAAGCCTATAGCGAGCGGCGCTCTCTCGACCGTCGCATCGCTTCAATGCTGGTAGTGAGAGGTTGTGTCCGTTCTGCACCGGCATCAATGCGGAGCGGCCACTCTACAGCAGCATGAATGCGGGCAGCTAGCGTCGGGCGGGAGCGCACGCGGGCGCGAGTGTGGGGTTTTTGGTGGGCTAGGGTAGTCCGGAGCAAGCACGACAGCTATATAATATTACAAAGTGTATATATGTAAAGTGTGGGGTTTTTTGTTGCATGTCAAAGACCATAATACAATTATTACAAAGTGTATATATGCAACAACCTAATTCATTGCGACAAAAAATGTTCAACAAATAATGGTTGCAACATATGCAAACATAAAAAGTGGCCTCTGAAATCATCCGATGTGACACGCATAACCGTATGATCTCTTTACCTCTGTGCCCGCTCCGATGCAGCCGTACCATGCAAACGCTTCTCGCAGTGTCACTTGCTTCTGACTCCATGGCAGTCATATCATCACCACGCTCACAACATCGTGTATATTCTGTTGGGTTTCGTAGTAATTTCAAAATTTTCCTACGCTCACGCAAGATCATGTGATGCATAGCAACGAGATGGGAGAGTGTTGTCTACGTACCCACGCAGATCGACTGCGGAAGCGTTGATGCAACGTAGAGGAAGTAGTCGTATGTCTTCACGATCCAACCGATCAAGCACCGAAACTACGGCACCTCCGAGTTCGAGCACACGTTCAGCTCGATGACGATCCCCGGACTCCGATCCAGCAAAGTGTCGGGGAAGAGTTCCGTCAGCACGACGGCGTGGTGACGATCTTGATGCACTACAGCAGCAGGGCTTCGCCTAAACTCCGCTACAGTATTATCGAGGACTATGGTGGCTGGGGGCACCGCACACGGCTAAGGAATAGATCACGTGGATCAACTTGTGTGTTCTAGGGTGCCTCTACCTCAGTATATAAAGGACCAAAGGGGGGAGGCTGGCCGGCCACAAGGGGTGCGCCAGGAGAGTCCTACTCCCTCTGGGAGTAGGATTCCCCCCCCCCCAATCCTAGTTGAAATAGGATTCGCGGAGGGGGAAAAGAGAGAGAGGGGGCCGGCCACCTCTCCTAGTCCTAATAGGACTAGGGGAAGGGGGAGGCGCGCAGCCCATGTAGGGCTGCCTCTTCTCTTTTCCACTAAGGCCCATCATGGCCCATTTAGCTCCCGGGGGGTTCCGGTAACCTTCCCGGTACTCCGGTAAAATCCCGATTTCACCCGGAACACTTCCGATATCCAAATGTCCGTGATCACATCCGGTAACCTTCCCGGTACTCCGGTAAGGCCCATCATGTATAAGTTATGAAGAAAGCAATAGCAACATACTAAACGATCGGGTGCTAAGCTAATGGAATGGGTCATTTCAATCAGATCATTCAACTAATGATGTGACCTCGTTAATCAAATAACAACTCATTGTTCATGGTTAGGAAACATAACCATCTTTGATTAACGAGCTAGTCAAGTAGAGGCATACTAGTGACACTTTGTTTGTCTATGTATTCACACATGTATTATGTTTCCGGTTAATGCAATTCTAGCATGAATAATAAACATTTATCATGATTATAAGGAAATAAATAATAACTTTATTATTGCCTCTAGGGCATATTTCCTTCATATTTATATTCAGTTAAACTCCCTGGAGAACTGGACGAGATCAACAAAACTTCACAGCAGATTAAGGCGGAAAGGCATGATTACAAACATAATAACTCCCCGCAAAAGGAAAAACACAATAACTCACAAAACAAAATATGTGTATTATTCCTTTTTTGAACTGATAACTAGTACTTGCATGAATCAATAGATAACTATTTCATTAAGCAGTACATCAAAGATGCGTGAGTAAAGTACCATCTTGTGTTGAATCATCAAATACTGACATGATAATAACACACACACATCCTCTTATTGTACAAACACACAAAAGAGGCTGATGGCCAACTGGATGTACACGTACAGGTTTCCATTTGGCTTTACTAACTCTAGTTCCTGATGCCTTCTATTTCGAACAGATTATCCTTAGGCTGCCTTGGTTTGTCACTGTCATCCTCCATTCCTTTGCCTCCCACATCAATGATAGTATTTTATAGACTGGTGTAGGTGCATGGTTCAACCTCTTAAGGTGTACAAGCTTGATTATTTCACCAACCACCCAACATACAAGATGTAGGCTGTAAAAGTTCAAGAAGGTTTAAGCAAGGAGCTTCTCCGGATCCCTCCCGTCCCTCCTCCCGTCCCTCCCCCGTGCGGCGGCGCCGCCCCGCACTGGGGAGCCCCCGCCCTCCTCCTACCGCCTCGCCCCTCCTCCGCTCCCCTCTGCCGCCGTCGCCTGGGGCGTCACAGGGGCAAAGCCCTTGTGGCGTGGCGGCGGCAGCGGGTTCTCCTCGGATCTCGATCTGGTTGGGAGGCGGCGCTCCTCTCCGGCCAGATCGACGGCAGTGCCGCAGATCGGCGGCGACATGGAAGTGGTGCGGCGGCGGGGGGGGGGGGGGGGGGGAGGACGGCACCAGCAACGGTGGATCTGGCCTTGACTCATGTCGGGTTAATTCGTTGTGCTACCGATCTCAATTGCCGTCGGCGGGGCACTGCTCCTGGACTTGATCTGCAACACGAGGGTGTCTGGGGCGCCGGCCCTAGGCTTGGTGGTGGTGGCCTTCTTCTTCGTCGGAGTTGGTCGGCCGGCTGGATGTGCTCGCATGGTCATGCAGTGACTGGCGGCTTGGCCGGTCGGTGGCGGCGGAACTTGGCCGGTGGCAGCGGCGAAGTTCTGTCTGGATCCCGGGGCGGCGGCCCTGGAGGGTGGAGGTCGGTGAAGCTCGGGCTTCCAGCAGCGGCATGGCGTGGTGCAGTCCCTGTCCAGGGCGGATCTGTGACGGCGATTTGTTATGGATTGGTTCGGATCAGAGACAGCGACGAGCGCGCGGGATCCTTCTCGGTGGCTTTCGCGGCTTGGCGAGGCGGGGTGGGAGCCCTCCTCCTAGGCTCTAGTGGTGGCACACTCAGGCAGTGGCCGGTGCGCCAGGGGTCCCACGGTGGCACTGTTGCTGTGGTTGGTCTCCGGATCTAGGCAGCTAGATCTGGGGCTTTGAAGGCGGTCGAGACGGTGCACAGGTTGTTGGGTGGATTTCTTGGGACGGATCCGGGTGAAAACCTGATCTTCGGTCGATGGCCGGAGACGATGATGACGATGCCCTTATCATCGTTTCCTTCATGAAGGCATCATCGAGGTGAAGCTCCCAACTCCACTCAATACCTCCAGAGGAAACCCTAGATCAGTTGATCGGATGTTGGCAGCAATCATGTGTCGTAACCCCCTTGGGGGCGGCATTCTTGGAGGTGCACTCGGCTTCGCGGGACCAGCAGACGGCTTCTTTGGTGGAGCGGTGCTTCATCCATACATTGATGGCGATGGACCTGGACGGCGTGGCGCAGTGCAGATTCGGAGTTCGATGTGGAAGGATGGACTCCCGCAGAAGAACGACGCTGTCTGGCGTCGTGGTAGCGTCGATGGCTGAGAGACCTGGCACGGTAGATGCAACCGTACAGCTTTGAAGATGAACTCGTGGCAGGTGGCTGCGGCGCCCCTATACCCGGCAATACAAAGTACAGTAGCAAGGGGTTCGAACCTGGGACCTCATGCATGGATGGCACGAGCTAAATGGGGCACTTCTCCAAGCATTGTCCCGAGCCCCGACGTGGGCGGAAGGGGCATGCCAACCTCACGCAAGTCGAGAAAGAGGAGCCGATGATGTTCATGGCCAGCCTATGCATGCTCACCGTCGAGAGAGCCCGCCCCGTTGAGTATGTCCTACTAAACAAGAAACGCTCGCAGACGCCGGATACCCTAACCATTTCCATCAAAATAACTGGATATATCAAGAAATCAAAAAATATCTCAAACTGTTTCTACAAGCTCGCCGTATGTGTCAACTCGGAGCAACAGAGATGAGAGTAGCTTGTCCATTTGCTACTGCCATTACAGCTCTCTCTGCAGGTAGTGATTGATGACGTGTGCAGCGGTGCTAGATAATCCTGGCCAGTTATCGAAGGATAATAACACCCGTCCTCTTGCTGTACCAATACACCAAGGCATTAGCATCTTCTCTGATCATCGTCTGAATGCACACGTATCTAGGTTTGGCTTCTCGAAGTCTAGTTACTGATGCCTCCTATTTCGAACGGATTGTCCATAAGCCGTTATTGTTTGTCTCTGCGGCTCCACTATGTTATTTTATAGACGAGTGAGGTGCACGATTCAGCCTCCAAGATGTAGGAGCTTGAGTGTTTCACCAACCATCTGAAATGCAAGATCTAGGTACACTATAAAATGGTTTTTTATATTTTCTCCGTTTCAAAATAAATGTCTCAAACTTAATACAACTTTGTACTAAGATTGAATACAACATTGAGGCACTTATTTTAGAACGAAGGGAGTAGCTTTGAAGACCTCGTTGAGTTGCATGCATATGCCTTGTATTTTCTTTTTTTGAGAAAAGACACCCAAGGGTATTTTATATCTGATAATTATCAAAGAAAACACTAACCAACACATGGATTCTTTCAATATACTCCCTCCGTTTCTTTTTAGTCTGCATATAAGATTTGGTCAAAGCCAAACTTTGTAAAGTTTGACCAACTTTATTAAAAAATATCAACATCTACAACACTAAAGCTATATGGTATGAAAATTAATTTCATGATGCATCTAACAATGATGATTTCATATTGTGAATCTTGATATTTTTTTCTATAAACTTAGACAAAGTTTGACTTCGACCAAATATTATATGCAGACTAAAAAGAAATGGAAGGAATATATGGAACCTGGATGGCAGGACAAGGATGCATGTCACACTGTGCAGATGCCCCATACAAATTGTCATAAATACATAAGGCATGTTCAACTTTTTTTTGAGGGGTAATACGGCGTGTTCATCTGTCCTCGCATTGAAGTGTTTTGGCTTCCGCATGTTCATCTACTCTCTCTGATATGGGCTAGAAAATAGAGCCGTAAGTAAAATGGGCCGCTCAGCTGGGGCATCTGGATGTCATAAATGCAGTATACCAAACCATTATTCTATGGACATGGCTAGCCAACGCCCATGCACTTGACAAGCAGATGCTCATATACGGAAAGCCAGACTGTCACTTTTCAAAAATAAAAAACAAATCAGTGTTCCACACTATCTCCCCAACACCCACGTGATTGTGAAACCAACAGAAATCCAAAAGTGAAACTACATGACATCTACGACATTTGTTTGTTTTTTTAGAAAAGGAGGATGACCCCCGACCTCTGCATCTGGACGATGCATATGATTATTTTATTAATTATTGACACAAGACCTTACAAAATCATACAACAGTAACACTGGTAGAAAAAGGGCCTATAGTCCCGGTTCGTAAGGGCCTTTACCCCCGGTTCCTAAACCGGGACTAAAGTATCGGTACTAATGCCCCGACCCTTTAGTCTCGGTTCAATCCAGAACCGGGACTGATGGGTCTCCACGTGGGCAGTGCGCAGAGCCCAGGCAGGAGACCCTTTGGTCCCGGTTGCTGGCACCAACCGGGACCAATAGGCATCCACGCGTCAGCTTTTCTGTGCCTGGGGTTTTTGTTTTTTTTGAAAGGGGGGGGGTTGGAGGTTTTGGGGGGTTAATTTAGGTGTTTCATATATTGTGTTAGCTAGCTATAATTAATAGAGAGAAGTGTTCTCTCTTACGTCCGTGCTTGGTCGACGCTACGTACTATACATACGTATAGAGAGGACTAGACACGCTAGTTAGCTAGTAAGCAAACGACGGAAACAGAAGATCGTCATGAACATATATGCATACAGAGAGAAGTGATATCGACCACCTCTCCTTCTCCGAGAGATTGGTCGAACAACAAGTTCTCGTATATCTATCCGACACTACCGGCTACATATATACAATAATTATCTCTTACAAATATAATTATACGGACTCATGGTCCACATAGTATTCACTGTCTTCAGCGATCACTTGGTCAAGAAAGAATGCCGCCAATTCCTCTTGAATTGCTCGCATGCGAGCTGGTGCTAGGAGTTCATCCCGCTTCCGAAACATCTAATTTGAAGAAGGGGGTCAATACATATATATATGAATGAATGAAACTCAATACAAATGATGGTAATAAAATAAAATTGTGAATGTTGTTATTTACATACTTCATATTGTTCGTCAGAGTACCCGCCCCGCTCACAGGTCGTGTGGCGGATGGACTCGCAGACGTAGTATCCGCAGAAATCATTCCCTTGTTCCTACCACAACCACTTTACAAGAAATAGAGGTCAATCAAACTGATAAGCAAGAATGCTAAATGGTATTGATGAAACTAGCGCTTGAATCACTAGGAGATGCGCAGAACATGCTACTATAGTACTTACTTTCGGGTGTCTAAATTCCAGCTCCTTCGGCAGTCCCGGAACTTTTCTGGTGAATTTTCTCCAAACCTTGCCGGACAAAGAAAACAATTACTTGATATCAGGAAATGAACAAAATTGTTGATATGGTGGATAATGATCGATTTAACTTACTTCTTGAGGATTTCAGTCATGTCCGCATACTCCTGGGGATCTTTTCGTTTAGAGTCCAAGACGGTTACTACTCCCTGCTCAAGCCTAATCTCTAGGAGAATATAGTGGAAACTGCACACGCATGCATAACTCATCAATTACATTACTATAACCTGGACTAATATATAAGGGAAACCGAATATGCACAAGACAGTAACACTCACTTGAAGTTGTAAGGAAAGAGTATTATATCTTTGTTTTCATTTTTTTGAATGATCGTAGCAAGTTGGCCTCGGTATCTCCGGGATGATGTTCAACCTCAGTTGCATCTATGAGATATGTGTTAACGAACCCAATATCACCGATTTGTCTTTTCTTCAATTCGGCGATCTTCATTCTGCATAATATAGTGAGGATAATTATAAATACATGCAATGAAAGAGATGAGCTATATAGAGAGACTTAATGACAGAAGTAGTAGTATTTACAGACAGTAGCAGGTGATCGTTGTTTTATCGAGGGCCAATTGATTGAAAAACTGATAGAACTCCTCAAATGGAATAGGCAATAGTTCAATTCCAACGAGGTCATGCTCCGGTTTAACTCTCGCATACAAAGTACTCCTCCCCCCAGACTCTCTGCAGATTTTCAAGTACCAATCATTTAATCTTCGCATCATCGTTGTTAAAGATTTTTCATCTTTGACGAGAGGCTTCCCGTACTTGTATCTTTGTATCTGCACCTCCATGGGATCATAATGTACATCGTCGGGCAGGTAATCGTCAACATTGCCATAACCGGGCACCATCCTCGGATCGACGATGTTGCTAGGCACCTTGAGGGGGGGGGGCACTATTGCTTCGCTTGTTCGCCAAGCTGGGCAATTTGTTTCCCAGCTGCTCGTCGTTCTTTCAGCCTTTGATCACTGACTGTACTTCCCGACCGCTCCGCTTCGGCCTATATCTTTGCAATAATGCGCTCATAGTTGCCTTTCGGCGGAGACTTGGGTGGTTTTGCCAGGGCAGCCAGAGTGCGCTTCACTTTCACCGGATCTACCTTCTCCTCCGGAGGTGGATGTCTCTTTGCTTTCAACCCTTGAAACCAGTCATCCACTTCGGTTCGCGCGGTCTTCGCGTTCTCCTCCGGGGTCCTCTCGTATGGTAACTTCTCTGGAGTCTTCAGAGAAGGACCGAATCTGTATGTCCTCCCGCCTCTGGTTGTACTGCTAGACGCCGATCGAGCAGACAGAGCGGTTGTCTTCTTTACTTGCTTACGAGGCGGAGGAGAAGGACTACGACGCGCTGGAGCAGCTGGAGCGGCGGCAAGTCTCTTCCGCCCTTGCTGACGAGGCGGAGGAGGAGGCTGGCTGCTCGGGCGCGTCGGCGCAGGCGGAGAAGGAGGCGGAGTGCCACCACGCGCCGGAGAAGGAGCCGGCCGAGGGCCCTGATCGTCACTCGCCGGAGGAAGGGGGGGGGCACTATTGCTTCGCTTGTTCGCCAAGCTGGGCAATTTGTTTCCCAGCTGGTCGTCGTTCTTTCAGCCTTTGATCACTGACTGTACTTCCCGACCGCTCCGCTTCGGCCCATATCTTTGCAATAATGCGCTCATAGTTGCCTTTCGGCGGAGACTTGGGTGGTTTTGCCAGGGCAGCCAGAGTGCGCTTCACTTTCACCGGATCTACCTTCTCCTCCGGAGGTGGATGTCTCTTTGCTTTCAACCCTTGAAACCAGTCATCCACTTCGGTTCGCGTGGTCTTTGCGTTCTCCTCCGGGGTCCTCTCGTATGGTAACTTCTCTGGAGTCTTCAGAGAAGGACCGAATCTGTATGTCCTCCCGCCTCTGGTTGTACTGCTAGACGCCGACCGAGCAGACAGAGCGGTTGTCTTCTTTACTTGCTTACGAGGCGGAGGAGAAGGACTACGACGCGCTGGAGCAGCTGGAGCGGCGGCAAGTCTCTTCCGCCCTTGCTGACGAGGCGGAGGAGGAGGCTGGCTGCTCGGGCGCGTCGGCGCAGGCGGAGAAGGAGGCGGAGTGCCGCCACGCGCCGGAGAAGGAGCCGGCCGAGGGCCCTGATCGTCACTCGCCGGAGGAAGGGGGGGCACTATTGCTTCGCTTGTTCGCCAAGCTGGGCAATTTGTTTCCCAGCTGCTCGTCGTTCTTTCAGCCTTTGATCACTGACTGTACTTCCCGACCGCTCCGCTTCGGCCCATATCTTTGCAATAATGCGCTCATAGTTGCCTTTCGGCGGAGACTTGGGTGGTTTTGCCAGGGCAGCCAGAGTGCGCTTCACTTTCACCGGATCTACCTTCTCCTCCGGAGGTGGATGTCTCTTTGCTTTCAACCCTTGAAACCAGTCATCCACTTCGGTTCGCGCGGTCTTCGCGTTCTCCTCCGGGGTCCTCTCGTATGGTAACTTCTCTGGAGTCTTCAGAGAAGGACCGAATCTGTATGTCCTCCCGCCTCTGGTTGTACTGCTAGACGCCGACCGAGCAGACAGAGCGGTTGTCTTCTTTACTTGCTTACGAGGCGGAGGAGAAGGACTACGACGCGCTGGAGCAGCTGGAGCGGCGGCAAGTCTCTTCCGCCCTTGCTGACGAGGCGGAGGAGGAGGCTGGCTGCTCGGGCGCGTCGGCGCAGGCGGAGAAGGAGGCCGAGTGCCGCCATGCGCCGGAGAAGGAGCCGGCCGAGGGCCCTGATCGTCACTCGCCGGAGGAGGAGGCGGTGGAGGAGGCGGAGTGCCCTAACTCGCCGGAGGAGGAGGAGGAGGCGGAGGCGTCTAATTCGGAAGGTTGATGAGCTCCTTCCGCCATAGGCATGGAGTCTTCAGAGCAGACCCCAGCCGAGTCCCCCCTTCACCGGTAGGGTGGTCAAGCTAGAGGTCCTCAAATCCCTCCGTTATTTCATCCACCATCACCCTAGCATATCCTTCTGGAATCGGCCGGCAGTGAAAAGTTGCGCCAGGTTCAGTAGGATAAACAGAGCCAACAGCCGCCTTGACCTTCAAATTCATCCATTGCGTCATAATGTGGCAATTTTGAGACTCCGTGATAGCATCCACGGGATTGCTGGCAGGAGCCGTCAAGGCATGCTCCGGCTGAAGCAGCTCAGTGGAAGCCACGCTGCTTCTGCGCTGAGATGGTGGGGTAGCTTCGGGGGAGGCTTCGGCAATACGTTTGCTGCGATTTGCTTCTCGTTCCTCTATCGCGTCTACTCTTGCTTGCAGCGCCTGCATTTGGGTCTGCTGCACTTTTTTCCTCCTCTCATGGGATTTGTAACCGCCTGCGTCCGGAAACCCAACCTTCCACGAAATGGAGCCTGGCGTGCCTCGTGTCCGTCCAGGGTGCTCAGGATTCCCGAGGGCCATTGTGAGCTCGTCGTTCTCTCTGTCTGGAAAGAACGTCCCTTCTTGCGCTGCTTCGATATACTGCTTAAGCTTCCTGACTGGTATGTCCATTTGATCGTTCATCAAAATGCACTTCCCTGTTACAGGGTCCAAGGTTCCGCCAGCCCTGAAGAACCAAGTCCGGCAACGGTCTGGCCAGTTAATCATCTCTGGTTCGATCCCTTTATCAACCAGATCATTCTCAGCCTTGGAGCACTTAGGCCGGGCTACAAGGTAGCCACCTGACCCCGTGCGATGGTGAAGCTTCTTCTTCGCAGCATTTTGCTTGTTTGTCGCCGACATCTTCTTACTCTTTTCCAATGTCTTGTGGGCCACAAATGCGGGCCAGCGATCTTTGATCTTCTCATATCTGCCCTTGAATTCTGGTGTCTCATTATTTTCGACAAACTTATTCAGCTCTTTCTTCCACCTCCTGAATAGTTCTGCCGTCCTCTTAAGAGCAAAAGACTTGATTAATTTCTCTTTAACTGGGTTCTCTGGATTATCCTCTAGCGGTAGGGTGAAATTTGACTTCAGCTCAGTCCAAAGATCATTTTTCTGCATATCATTGACATAAGACACCTCAGGGTCTTCTGTAGCCGGCTTAAACCATTGCTGGATGCTTATCGGGATCTTGTCCCTAACCAGAACCCCGCACTGAGCAACAAATGCGTTCTTTGTTCGGATGGGTTCAATCGGTTGGCCGTTGGGCGCGATTGCTATGATCTCAAACTTTTCATCCGAGCTCAACTTTTTCTTTGGGCCTCGTCTCTTTACTGAAGTTGTGCTCGATCCGGAGGGCTAGAAAAAAGAACAAAGACTTCATTAATATGTGTACATACCAAAACAATGAATGCATCAATCAGCTAGTCAGCACGGGCTTAACTAATATATATACCTAGCCGGACTCGGTTCGATCACCGGAGCCGTCATCACGGTCTCCTTCTTGCACCGGCATTGGGTCACCAGAGCCGTCCTCATGTTCTTATTCTTGCACCGGCATTAGGTCACCGTACCCAGCTTGTTCACCCTCTCCTTCCAGACCATCGGTTTCGTTGAGAAACAACGAGACGGCATCACTTCCTTCTGCGATTATGTCCCTCAACAATGCTTCTTTTGCTTCGTCTAGGGCGGTGTCCATAGTTTCTACAAATATTTACAACATGGCAATTATTATTCAAACATGACAGATGGATATATTAGTGCCAAACGTAGAACTAGCTACCTAATCATAGTAAGCTATCGGGAGGGGGTATATATCGACAACGACGACACTACATCTATGTCCCTCGACGACCCTCATTCCCGATAAAAAAAAGAGGAAGAAGAAGAAAAAAAAGAGGAGAAGAAAGAATAGAAGAGAAGATCTCCTCTATTCTTTCTTCTCCTCTTTTTTTTCTTCTTCCTCTTCTTTTTTTATCCTCTTCTTCCTCTCATGTTCGAGAGGATCGCCGAGGGGTCGCGAGGTTGCCTAGTGTCAAAGGATTCAACAAAACCATGTCTTCATCATTAGGCGAAAGTAACATGTGCATGATGGTACGAAGCTCTTCAAAGTTGTTCTGGAACGGAGTCCCAGATAGGATAATTCGCTTTTTGGTACAAAGTTCAGCAAGAGCCTTCCGAATATCGCTATTTGGAAGGCCTTTGCTGAATTCGTACCAAAAGGCGGATTATCCTATCTGGGACTCTATTCCAGAACAACTTTGCAGAACATAGTACCAACATGCCCTGGTTACTTCCGGCTAATGATGAAGGCATGGATTTATTCAATACTTTGACACTAGGAAACCTCTCTCGACCCCTCGGCGATCCTCGACCCCTCGAACCCTCGACGACCCTGGAACCCTCGACCCCTAGACGACCCTGGAACCCTCGACCCTCGACCCTATAGAACCTTCGAACCCTTGACCCTGAAACCCTCGACCCTTGACCCCTTAACGACCCTCGACCCTCTACCCTAGTTCCCGACCCTCGACCCCTCGGCGATCCTCGACACCCTCGTTCCCGATAAAAATTAAGAAGAAGAAGAAGAAGAAGAAGAAGAAGAAGAAGAAGAAGAAGAAGAAGAAGAAGAAGAAGAAGAAGAAGAAGAAGAAGAAGAAGAAGAAGAAGAAAGAGGAGAAGAAGAAAGGAATAGCTAGAGGAGAAGATCAAAGAAAAAAAGAAGAAAAAAAAGAGGACAAGAAGAAAGGAATAGTGGAGAAGAAGAAAAATAGAATATATTCTATTTTCTCTTCTTCTCCACTATTCCTTTCTTCTTCTCCTCTTCTTTTTCTTCTTCTTATTTATTTCTCCTCTTCTTCCTCTCCTCTTCTTCTTCTTATTTAGTTCTCTCGACCCCTCGTCCCTCTCTCGACCCCTTGACGACCCTCGTCGCTGATAACATTTTTTTCTCCCCTCGACACCTCTCGACCTCTCGTCCCACTCTCGACCCCTCATCATCATCTATCACCCCGCTCGTTTTCTTTAGCATATATCCATGAACAAAATAGAGGAGAAGATCGAAGAAAAAAAAGAAGTCTTCCTCTTCTTATTTTCCTTTTTCCACTCCTTCCTTTTCTTCTTCTTCTTCTTCCTTCTTCCTTCTTCCTCTTTTCTTCCTTTTCCTTATTTTACTTTTTGCTCTACACTAACCTAATTAAAATGCACTAACCTAAAATCGATATCTACTAACAAACTAAATAAAAAATTAATACATATATGAAAAAACATATATAAACAAAAAAATGCTATGAACATTATATTCATACATACATATATAGCCACATCCATTCATCATATAGCTATAAACAAAAAAATTAATACATATATGAAAAAACATATATAAGAAAATGCTATGAACAGAGCCTCGACGGCGGCGGCTCACAACGGGGGCGGCCGGCGAGGGCGACGGCGGCGGCGGCGATGGCGTCGGCGACGACCACGACGTTGGCGGGGGCGGGCGGCGGGTGGCGTCGGGGCAGCGCCTGGCGGCGACGGGGCAGGGGCGACGAGGACGGCAGGCTCGGGGCGGCGCGGGGCGCGGGCGACGGCGGGGGCGACGACGACGTCGGGGCGGCGCCGGCGACGACGGGGCGGCGCGGGGCAGCGCCTGGTGGCGACGGGGCAGGGGCGACGAGGACGGCGGGCTCGGGGCAGCGCGGGGCGCGGGCGGCGGCGGGGGCGGCGACGATGTCGGGGCGGCGCGGGCGACGACGGGGCGGCGCGGGGCGCGGGCGACGACGGGGGCTGCGACGAAGTGCGCGGGCGACGACGACGAGGAGCAGGGCGTCTGGGCAGAGGGCGGCGTTGCCGGCGGGGAGAATGAGGAACTGAATGAATTTTTTGACAAGTGTTGTATATATAGCAAGAGCATTGGTCCCGGTTTATGAAACCAACCGGGACTAATGCCCCCCTTTAGTCCCGATTGGTGCCACCAACCGGGACCAAAGGCCTCTTTTCAGCAGCCCCAAGGGCAGAAAGCGGCGGCCTTTGGTCCCGGTTGGTGGCACCAACCGAGACTAAAGGGGGGGGGCATTAGTCCCGGGTCGTAGCACCAACCGGGACTAATACCACCCTTTAGCCCCAGTTGGTGCCACCAACCGGGACCAAAGGCCTGTGTTGCCCCCCATCCAAATATTTAGTCCCACCTCGCTAGTTGAGAGGGAGGCGCACCTGTTTATAAGGTGCGGTGCACCTTCCCTCTCGAGCTCCTCTCTAAAGCAGGCTTTCGGGCCTAACACTGCAATCTGTGCATGTGGGCCTATTAGGCCTCCCGCGGGCCTGAATCCTGGCCCATGGTAGGGTTTCTAGTCGTATTCGGCCCGTGGGGGCCCAGTAGGTGGCACTTTTTTTGTTTTTTTGTTTTTTTTGTTTCTACTTACAACTAAATACTTATAGTTTTGTAGTGTTTTCTTTTTTATTTTAGGTCACAAAAATTATAAACTTTCTGTTAGTGCCATTACTTTTAGAAAAAATATAAACTTTCTGTTAGTGCCATTAGTTTTCAAATTTGAATAGTTTAAATTTGAACATAGATGCACCTATAGAGAAAATTTGACCTAAATTCATAGTTTTCAAATGAACTCTGAAAAAGTTGGCATAGCATACTCGTCAGTTACAAATTTGGCATGGTATCATCATAATAGTTGCGAGAGAAAGTCTTCACTTTTTCTTTGCTTGTGTCATTTGCTTATTGCGCCGTAACCATGGATAATCTTCATTGTTTATCAGGATGCTTGGGTCAGCCTTGACATTGAAGGGAGGAATTTCATGAAACTTTTCATAATCTTCAGACATGTCTGTCTTGCCGTCCACTCCCAGGATGTCCCTTTTTCCTGAAAGAACTATGTGGCGCTTTGGCGCATCGTATGATGTATTCGCTTCCTTATCTTTTCTTTTTCTCGATTTGGTAGACATGTCCTTCACATAGATAACCTGTGCCACATCATTGGCTAGGACGAACGGTTCGTCAGTGTACCCAAGATTTTTCAGATCCACTGTTGTCATTCCGTACTGTGGGTCTACCTGTACCCCGCCGCCTAACAGATTGACCCATTTGCACTTAAACAAAGGGACCTTAAAATTAGGTCCGTAGTCAAGTTCCCATATGTCCACTGTGTAAACATAATATGTATCCTTTCCGCTCTCGGTTGCTGCATCAAAGCGGACACCGCTGTTTTGGTTGGTGCTCTTTTGATCTTGGGCGATCGTGTAAAATGTATTCCCATTTATCTCGTATCCTTTGTAAGTCAATACAGTCGAAGATGGTCCCCTGGACAACAAGTACAACTCATCACAAACAGTGTTGTCACCTCTGAGACGTGTTTCCAACCAACTGCTGAATGTCCTGATGTGTTCACATGTAATCCAGTCGTCGCACTGCTCCGGGTGTTTGGAGCGCAGACTGTTCTTGTGTTCATCGACATACGGGGTCACCAATGTAGAGTTCTGTAGAACTGTGTAGTGTGCTTGAGACCAAGAATATCCGTCCCTGCATATTATTGAGTCTCTTCCAAGAGTGCCTTTTCCAGTCAGTCTCCCCTCATACCGCGATTTAGGGAGACCTATCTTGTTAAGGCCAGGAATGAAGTCAACACAAAACACGATAACATCCTCTGTTTGATGGCCCATGGAGATGCTTCATTCTGGCCTAGCGCGATTACGGACATATTTATTTAGGACTCCCATGAACCTCTCAAAGGGGAACATATTGTGTAGAAATATGGGCCCCAGGATGACAATCTCGTCGACTAGATGAACTAGGACGTGCGTCATGATATTGAAAAAGGATGGTGGGAACACCAGCTTGAAACTGACAAGACATTGCGCCACATCACTCCTTAGCCTTGGTACGATTTCTGGATCGATCACCTTCTGAGAGATTGCATTGAGGAATGCACATAGCTTCACAATGGCTAATCGGACGTTTTCCAGTAGAAGCCCCCTCAATGCAACCGGAAGCAGTTGCGTCATAATCACATGGCAGTCATGAGACTTTAGGTTCTGAAACTTTTTCTCTGGCATATTTATTATTCCCTTTATATTCGACGAGAAGCCAGTCGTGACCTTCATACTGAGCAGGCATTAAAAGAAGATTTCTTTCTCTTCTTTCGTAAGAGCGTAGCTGGCAGGACCTTTATACTGCTTCAGAGGCATGCCGTCTTTTTCGTGCAAACGTTGCAGGTCCTCCCATGCCTCAGGTGTATCTTTTGTCTTCCTATACACGCCCAAGAAGCCTAGCAGGTTCACGCAAAGGTTCTTCGTCACGTGCATCACGTCGATTGAGGAGCGAACCTCTAGGTCTTTCCAGTAGGGTAGGTCCCAAAATATAGATTTCTTCTTCCACATGGGTGCGTGTCCCTCAGCGTCATTCGGAACAGCTAGTCCACCGGGACCCTTTCCAAAGATTACGTAGTGTAAATCATTGACCATAGCAAGCACGTGATCACCGGTGTGCATGGCGGGCTTCTTCCGGTGATCTGCCTCGCCTTTGAAATGCTTGCCTTTCTTTCGACATTGATGGTTGGTCGGAAGAAATCGACGATGGCCCAGGTACACATTCTTCCTGCATTTGTCCAGGTATATACTTTCAGTGTCATCTAAACAGTACGTGCATGCGTGGTATCCTTTGTTTGTCTGTCCTGAAAGGTTACTGAGAGCGGGCCAATCGTTGATGGTCACGAACAGTAATGCCTTAAGGTTAAATTCCTCCTGTCTATGCTCATCCCACGTACGTACACCGTTTCCATTCCAAAGCTGTAAAAGTTCTTCAACTAATGGCCTTAGGTACACATCAATGTCGTTGTCGGGTTGCTTAGGGCCTTGGATGAGAACTGGCATCATAATGAACTTCCGCTTCATGCACATCCAAGGAGGAAGGTTATACATACATAGAGTCACGGGCCAGGTGCTGTGATTGCTGCTCTGCTCCCCGAAAGGATAAATGCCATCTGCGCTTAAAGCAAACCATACATTCCTTGGGTCCTTTGCAAACTCATCCCAGTACTTTCTCTCGATTTTTCTCCACTGCGACCTGTCAGCGGGTGCTCTCAACTTCCCATCTTTCTTTCGGTTCTCGCTGTGCCATCGCATCAACTTGGCATGCTCTTCGTTTTTGAACAGACGTTTCAACCGTGGTATTATAGGAGCATACCACATCACCTTCGCAGGAACCCTCTTCCTGGGGGGCTCGCCGTCAACATCACCAGGGTCATCTCGTCTGATCTTATACCGCAATGCACCACATAGCGGGCATGCGTTCAGATCCTTGTATGCACCGCGATAGAGGATGCAGTCATTAGGGCATGCATGTATCTTCTCCACCTCCAATCCTAGAGGGCATACGACCTTCTTTGCTGCGTATGTACTGTCGGGCAATTCATTATCCTTTGGAAGCTTCTTCTTCAATATTTTTAGTAGCTTCTCAAATCCTTTGTCAGCCACAGCATTCTCTGCCTTCCACTGCAGCAATTCCAGTACGGTATCGAGCTTTGTGTTGCCATCTTCGCAATTGGGGTATAACCCTTTTTTGTGATCCTCTAACATGCGATCGAACTTCAGCTTCTCCTTTTGACTAATGCATTGCGTCCTTGCATCGACAATGACCCGGCGGAGATCATCATCATCGGGCACATCGTCTGGTTCCTCTTGATCTTCAGCAGCTTCACCCGTTGCAGCATCATTGGGCACATCGTCTGGTTCCTCTTGATCTTCACCAGCTCCCCCCATTGCAGCATCACCGTATTCAGGGGGCACATAGTTGTCATCGTAGTCTTCTTCTTCGCCGTCTTCCATCATAACCCCTATTTCTCCGTGCCTCGTCCAAACATTATAGTGTGGCATGAAACCCTTGTAGAGCAGGTGGGAGTGAAGGATTTTCCGGTTAGAGTAAGACCTCGTATTCCCACATTCAGTGCATGGACAACACATAAAACCATTCTGCTTGTTTGCCTCGGCCGCATCGAGAAACTCATGCACGCCCTTAATGTACTCGCGGGTGTGTCTGTCATCGTACATCCATTGCCGGTTCATCTGCGTGCATTATATATAATTAAGTGTCCAAATTAATAGAAGTTCATCATCACATTAAAACCAAAGTGCATACATAGTTCTCATCTAACAACATATAGCTCTCCAGAGCATCTAATTAATTAAACCATACATTGAAACTATGTAAAACATTTCAATGCAAAAACAAATGCGATCATAATCGCAACCAAGGTAACAATTGATCCAACGGCATAATTGAAGGAAATATGCCCTAGAGGCAATAATAAAGTTATTATTTATTTCCTTATAACATGATAAATGTTTATTATTCATGCTAGAATTGTATTAACCGGAAACATAATACATGTGTGAATACATAGACAAACTTAGTGTCACTAGTATGCCTCTACTTGACTAGCTCGTTAATCAAAGATGGTTATGTTTCCTGACCATGAACAAAGTACTGTTATTTGATTAACGAGGTCACATCATTAGTTGAATGATCTGTTTGACATGACCCATTCCATTAGCTTAGCACCCGATCGTTTAGTATGTTGATATTGCTTTCTTCATGACTTATACATGTTCCTATAACTATGAGATTATGCAACTCCCGTTTACTGGAGGAACACTTTGGGTACTACCAAACGTCACAACGTAACTGGGTGATTATAAAGGAGTACTACAGGTGTCTCCAAAGGTACATGTTGGGTTGGCGTATTTCGAGATTAGGATTTGTCACTCCGATTGTCGGAGAGGTATCTCTGGGCCCTCTCGGTAATGCACATCACATAAGCCTTGCAAGCATTACAGCTAATATGTTAGTTGTGAGATGATGTATTACGGAATGAGTAAAGAGACTTGCCGGTAACGAGATTGAACTAGGTATTGGATACCGACGATCGAATCTCGGGCAAGTAACATACCGATGACAAAGGGAACAACGTATGTTGTTATGCGGTCTGACCGATAAAGATCTTCGTAGAATATGTAGGAGCCAATATGGGCATCCAGGTCCCGCTATTGGTTATTGACCGGAGACGTGTCTCGGTCATGTCTACATTGTTCTCGAACCCGTAGGGTCCGCACGCTTAAGGTTACGATGACAGTTATATTATGAGTTTATGCATTTTGATGTACCGAAGGTTGTTCGGAGTCCCGGATGTGATCACGGACATGACGAGGAGTCTCGAAATGGTCGAGACGTAAAGATTGATATATTGGAAGCCTATGTTTGGATATCGGAAGTGTTCCGGGTGAAATCGGGATTTTACCGGAGTACCGGGAGGTTACCGGAACCCCCCGGGAGCCATATGGGCCTTAATGGGCTTTAGTGGAAAGGAGAAAGGGGCAGCCCAAGGTGGCTGCGCACCTCCCCCCTCCCCTAGTCCTATTAGGACTAGGAGAGGTGGCCGGCCCCCTCTCTCTCTTTCCCCCTCGGGGAATCCTAGTCCAACTAGGATTGGGGGGGGGAGTCCTACTCCCGGAAGGAGTAGGACTCCTCCTGCGCCCTCCTCCTGGCCGGCGCCCCCCTCCCCCTTGGCTCCTTTATATACTGAGGCAGAGGCACCCCAGAAACACACAAGTTGATCCACGTGATCTATTCCTTAGCCGTGTGCGGCGCCCCCAGCCACCATAGTCCTCAATAATACTATAGCGGAGTTTAGGCGAAGCCCTGCTGCTGTAGTACATCAAGATCGTCACCACGTCGTCGTGCTGACGGAACTCTTCCCCGACACTTTGCTGGATCAGAGTCCGGGGATCGTCATCGAGCTGAACGTGTGCTCGAACTCGGAGGTGCCGTAGTTTCGGTGCTTGATCGGTTGGATCGTGAAGACGTACGACTACTTCCTCTATGTTGTGTCAACGCTTCCGCAGTCGGTCTGCGTGGGTACGTAGACAACACTCTCCCCTCTCGTTTCTATGCATCACCATGATCTTGCGTGTGCGTAGGAATTTTTTTGAAATTACTACGAAACCCAACAGTGGCATCCGAGCCTAGGTTATTTATGTTGATGTTATATGCACGAGTAGAACACAAGTGAGTTGTGGGTGATATAAGTCATACTGCCTACCAGCATGTCATACTTTGGTTCGGCGGCATTGTTGGACGAGACGACCCGGACCAACATTACGCGTATGCTTACGCGAGACCGGTTCCCCCGACGTGCTTTGCACATAGGTGGCTTGCGGGCGACTGTCTCTCCAACTTTAGTTGAACCAAGTGTGGCTACGCCCGGTCCTTGCGAAGGTTAAAACGGAGTCTATTTGACAAACTATCGTTGTGGTTTTGATGTGTAGGTGAGATTGGTTCTTGCTTAAGCCCGTAGCAGCCACGTAAAACTTGCAACAACAAAGTAGAGGACGTCTAACTTGTTTTTGCAGGGCATGTTGTGATGTGATATGGTCAAGGCATGATGCTGAATTTTATTGTATGAGATGATCATGTTTTGTAACCGAGTTATCGGCAACTGGCAGGAGCCATATGGTTGTCGCTTTATTGTATGCAATGAAATCGCGATGTAATGCTTTACTTTATTACTAAACGGTAGTGATAGTCGTGGAAGCATAAGATTGGCGAGACGACAACGATGCTACGATGGAGATCAAGGTGTCGCGCCGGTGACGATGGTGATCATGACGGTGCTTCGAAGATGGAGATCACAAGCACAAGATGATGATGGCCATATCATATCACTTATATTGATTGCATGTGATGTTTATCTTTTTATGCATCTTATCTTGCTTTGATTGATGGAAGCATTATAAGATGATCTCTCACTAAATTATCAAGAAGTGTTCTCCCTGAGTATGCACCGTTGCCAAAGTTCGTCGTGCCCAGACAGCACGTGATGATCGGGTGTGATAAGCTCTACGTCCATCTACAACGGGTGCAAGCCAGTTTTGCACACGCAGAATACTCAGGTTAAACTTGACGAGCCTAGCATATGCAGATATGGCCTCGGAACACGGAGACCGAAATGTCGAGCGTGAATCATATAGTAGATATGATCAACATAACGATGTTCACCATTGAAAACTACTCCATCTCACGTGATGATCGGTTATGGTTTAGTTGATTTGGATCACGTGATCACTTAGAGGATTAGAGGGATGTCTATCGAAGTGGGAGTTCTTAAGTAATTTGATTAATTGAACTTAAACTTATCATGAACTTAGTACCTGATAGTATCTTGCTTGTTTATGTTGATTGTAGATAGATGGCTCGTGCTGTTGTTCCGTTGAATTTTAATGTGGTCCTTGAAAAAGCAAAGTTGAAAGATGATGGTAGCAATTATACGGACTGGGCCCGTAACTTGAGGATTATCCTCATTGCTGCACAGAAGAATTACGTCCTGGAAGCACCGCTGGGTGCCAGGCCTGCTGCAGGAGCAACGCCGGATGTTATGAACGTCTGGCAGAGCAAAGCTGATGACTACTCGATAGTTCAGTGTGCCATGCTTTACGGCTTAGAATCGGGACTTCAACGACGTTTTGAACGTCATGGAGCATATGAGATGTTCCAGGAGTTGAAGTTAATATTTCAAGCAAATGCCCGGATTGAGAGATATGAAGTCTCCAATAAGTTCTATAGCTGCAAGATGGAGGAGAACAGTTCTGTCAGTGAGCATATACTCAAAATGTCTGGGTATAATAATCACTCGATTCAATTGGGAGTTAATCTTCCGGATGATTGCGTCATTGACAGAATTCTCCAATCACTGCCACCAAGCTACAAGAGCTTCGTGATGAACTATAATATGCAAGGGATGAACAAGACTATTCCCGAGCTCTTCGCGATGCTGAAAGGTGCGGAGGTAGAAATCAAGAAGGAGCATCAAGTGTTGATGGTCAACAAGACCACTAGTTTCAAGAAATAGGGCAAAGGGAAGAAGAAGGGAAACTTCAAAAAGAACGGCAAGCAAGTTGCTACTCAAGAGAAGAAACCCAAGTCTGGACCTAAGCCTGAAACTGAGTTCTTCTACTGCAAGCAGACTGGTCACTGGAAGCGGAACTGCCCCAAGTATTTGGCGGATAAGAAGGATGGCAAGGTGAACAAAGGTATATGTGATATACATGTTATTGATGTGTACCTTACTAGAGCTCGCAGTAGCACCTGGGTATTTGATACTGGTTCTATTGCTAATATTTGCAACTCGAAACAGGGACTACGGAATAAGCGGGCACTGGCAAAGGACGAGGTGACGATGCGCGTGGGAAACAGTTCCAAAGTCGATGTGATCGCGGTCGGCACGCTACCTCTACATCTACCTTCGGGATTAGTATTAGACCTAAATAATTGTTATTTGGTGCCAGCGTTGAGCATGAACATTATATCTGAATCTTGTTTAATGCGAGACGGTTATTCATTTAAATCAGAGAATAATGGTTGTTCTATTTATATGAGTAATATCTTTTATGGTCATGCACCCTTGAAGAGTGGTCTATTCTTATTGAATCTCGATAGTAGTAATACACATATTCATAATGTTGAAGCCAAAAGATGCAGAGTTGATAATGAAAGTGCAACTTATTTGTGGCACTGTCGTTTAGGTCATATCGGTGTAAAGCGCATGAAGAAACTCCATACCGATGGACTTTTGGAACCACTTGATTATGAATCACTTGGTACTTGCGAACCGTGCCTCATGGGCAAGATGACTAAAACACCTTTCTCCGGTACTATGGAGAGAGCAACAAATTTGTTGGAAATCATACATACCGATGTATGTGGTCCGATGAATATTGAGGCTCGTGGCGGATATCGTTATTTTCTCACCTTCACAGATGATTTAAGCAGATATGGGTATATCTACTTAATGAAACACAAGTCTGAAACATTTGAAAAGTTCAAAGAATTTCAGAGTGAAGTTGAAAATCATCGTAACAAGAAAATAAAGTTTCTACGATCTGATCGTGGAGGAGAATATTTGAGTTACGAGTTTGGTGTACATTTGAAAAAAATTGTGGAATAGTTTCGCAACTCACGCCACCCGGAAC
Source organism: Triticum aestivum (assembly GCF_018294505.1). Classification (NCBI taxonomy): domain Eukaryota; kingdom Viridiplantae; phylum Streptophyta; class Magnoliopsida; order Poales; family Poaceae; genus Triticum; species Triticum aestivum. Next base: position 514,911,081 of record NC_057794.1, read on the forward strand.
ACCACAGCGTAATGGTGTGTACGTCGTAATCGTACTTTACTAGATATGGTGCGATCTATGATGTCTCTTACTGATTTACCGCTATCGTTTTGGGGATACGCTCTAGAGACGGCCGCATTCACGTTAAATAGGGCACCATCAAAATCCGTCGAGACGACACCTTATGAACTATGGTTTGGCAAGAAACCAAAGTTGTCGTTTCTTAAAGTTTGGGGCTGCGACGCTTATGTGAAAAAGCTTCAACCTGATAAGCTCGAACCCAAATCGGAGAAATGTGTCTTCATAGGATATCCAAAGGAAACTATTGGATACACCTTCTATCACAGATCCGAAGGCAAGACTTTTGTTGCTAAATTCAGAAACTTTCTAGAGAAGGAGTTTCTCTCGAAAGAAGTGAGTGGGAGGAAAGTAGAACTTGACGAGGTAACTGTACCTGCTCCCTTACTGGAAAGTAGTACATCACAGAAAACTGTTTCAGTGACACCTACACTAGTTAGTGAGAAGCTAATGATAATGATCATGAAACTTCAGATCAAGATACTACTGAACCTCGTAGATCAACCAGAGTAAGATCCGCACCAGAGTGGTACGGTAATCCTGTTCTGGAAGTCATGCTACTAGATCATGATGAACCTACGAACTATGAAGAAGCGATGGTGAGCCCAGATTCCGCAAAGTGGCTTGAAGCCATGAAATCTGAGATGGGATCCATGTATGAGAACAAAGTATGGACTTTGGTTGACTTGCCCGATGATCAACAAGCAATTGAGAATAAATGGATCTTCCAGAAGAAGACTGACGCTGATGGTAATGTTACTGTCTACAAACCTCGACTTGTTGCGAAAGGTTTTCGACAAGTTCAAGGGGTTGACTACGATGAGACTTTCTCACCTGTAGCAATGCTTATGTCTGTCCGAATCATGTTAGCGATTGCCGCATTTTATGATTATGAAATTTGGCAGATGGATGTCAAAACTGCATTCCTGAGTGGATTTCTGGAAGAACAGTTGTATATGATGCAACCAGAAGGTTTTGTCGATCCAAAGGGACCTAACAAAGTGTGCAAGCTCCAGCGATCCATTTATGGACTGGTGCAAGCCTCTCGGAGTTGGAATAAACGCTTTGATAGTGTGATCAAAGCATTTGGTTTTATACAGACTTTTGGAGAAGCCTGTATTTACAAGAAAGTGAGTGGGAGCTCTGTAGCATTTCTGATATTATATGTGGATGACATATTACTAATTGGAAATGATATAGAATTTCTGGATAGCATAAAGGGATACTTGAATAAGAGTTTTTCAATGAAAGACCTCGGAGAAGCTGCTTACATATTAGGCATTAAGATCTATAGAGATAGATCAAGACGCTTAATTGGACTTTCACAAAGCACATACCTTGACAAAGTTTTGAAGAAGTTCAAAATGGATCAAGCAAAGAAAGGGTTCTTGCCTGTATTACAAGGTGTGAAGTTGAGTAAGACTCAATGCCCGACCACTGCAGAAGATAGAGAGAAAATGAAAGATGTTCCCTATGCTTCAGCCATAGGCTCTATCATGTATGCAATGTTGTGTACCAGACCTGATGTGTGCCTTGCTATAAGTTTAGCAGGGAGGTACCAAAGTAATCCAGGAGTGGATCACTGGACAGCGGTCAAGAACATCCTGAAATACCTGAAAAGGACTAAGGATATGTTTCTCGTATATGGAGGTGACAAAGAGCTCATCGTAAAAGGTTACGTTGATGCAAGCTTTGACACTGATCCGGACGATTCTAAATCGCAAAGCGGATACGTGTTTACATTAAACGGTGGAGCTGTCAGTTGGTGCAGTTCTAAACAAAGTGTCGTAGCGGGATCTACATGTGAAGCGGAGTACATAGCTGCTTCGGAAGCAGCGAACGAAGGAGTCTGGATGAAGGAGCTCATATCCGATCTAGGTGTCATACCTAGTGCATCGGGTCCAATGAAAATCTTTTGTGACAATACTGGTGCAATTGCCTTGGCAAAGGAATCCAGATTTCACAAAAGGACCAAGCACATCAAGAGACGCTTCAACTCCATCCGGGATCTAGTCCAGGTGGGAGACATAGAGATTTGCAAGATACATACGGATCTGAATGTTGCAGACCCGTTGACTAAGCCTCTTCGACGAGCAAAACATGATCAGCACCAAGGCTCCATGGGTGTTAGAATCATTACATTGTAATCTAGATTATTGACTCTAGTGCAAGTGGGAGACTGAAGGAAATATGTCCTAGAGGCAATAATAAAGTTATTATTTATTTCCTTATATCATGATAAATGTTTATTATTCATGCTAGAATTGTATTAACCGGAAACATAATACATGTGTGAATACATAGACAAACTTAGTGTCACTAGTATGCCTCTACTTGACTAGCTCGTTAATCAAAGATGGTTATGTTTCCTGACCATGAACAAAGTATTGTTAATTGATTAACGAGGTCACATCATTAGTTGAATGATCTGATTGACATGACCCATTCCATTAGCTTAGCACCCGATCGTTTAGTATGTTGCTATTGCTTTCTTCATGACTTATACATGTTCCTATAACTATGAGATTATGCAACTCCCGTTTACCGGAGGAACACTTTGGGTACTACCAAACGTCACAACGTAACTGGGTGATTATAAAGGAGTACTACAGGTGTCTCCAAAGGTACATGTTGGGTTGGCGTATTTCAAGATTAGGATTTGTCACTCCGATTGTCGGAGAGGGATCTCTGGGCCCTCTCGGTAATGCACATCACATAAGCCTTGCAAGCATTACAACTAATATGTTAGTTGTGAGATGATGTATTACGGAACGAGTAAAGAGACTTGCCAGTAATGAGATATACCGATGACAAAGGGAACAACGTATGTTGTTATGCGGTTTGACCGATAAAGATATTCGTAGAATATGTAGGAGCCAATATGGGCATCCAGGTCCCGCTATTGGTTATTGACCGAAGACGTGTCTCGGTCATGTCTACATTGTTCTCGAACCCGTAGGGTCCGCACGCTTAAGGTTACGATGACAGTTATATTATGAGTTTATGCATTTTGATGTACCGAAGGTTGTTCGGAGTCCCGGATGTGATCACGGACATGACGAGGAGTCTCGAAATGGTCGAGATGTAAATATTGATATATTGGAAGCCTATGTTTAGATATCGGAAGTGTTCCGAGTGAAATCGGGATTTTACCGGAGTTCCGGGAGGTTACCGGAACCCCCCGGGAGCCATATGGGCCTTAATGGGCTTTAGTGGAAAGGAGAAAGGGGCAGCCCAAGGTGGCTGCGCACCTCCCCCCTCCCCTAGTCCTATTAGGACTAGGAGAGGTGGCCGGCCCCCCTCTCTCTCTTTCCCCCTCGGGGAATCCTAGTCCAACTAGGATTGGGGGGCGAGTCCTACTCCCGGAAGGAGTAGGACTCCTCCTGTGCCCTCCTCCTGGCCGGCGTCCCCTCCCCCTTGGATCCTTTATATACTGAGGAAGAGGCACCCCAGAAACACACAAGTTGATCCACGTGATCTATTCCTTAGCCGTGTGCGGCGCCCCCAGCCACCATAGTCCTCGATAATACTGTAGCGGAGTTTAGGCGAAGCCCTGCTGCTGTAGTACATCAAGATCATCACCACGCTGTCGTGCTGACGGAACTCTTCCCCGACACTTTGCTAGATCGGAGTCCGGGGATCGTCATCGAGCTGAACATGTGCTCGAACTCGGAGGTGCCATAGTTTCGGTGCTTGATCGGTTGGATCGTGAAGACGTACGAATACTTCCTCTATGTTGTGTCAACGCTTCCGCAGTCGGTCTACGTGGGTACGTAGACAACACTCTCCCCTCTCGTTGCTATGCATCACCATGATCTTGCGTGTGCGTAGGAAATTTTTTGACATTACTACGAAACCCAACAATAATGATACCAAGCCTCGGTATGAATGGCATATTTTGTAATCTTTCTAATCTTCAAGTGCATTGCATCCATCTTGATCTTGTGATCATCGACGACATCCGCAACATGCAACTCCAATATCATCTTCTCCTCCTCAATTTTTTTATTTTTTCCTTCAACAAATTGTTTTCTTCTTCAACTAAATTTAACCTCTCGACAATAGAGTCAGTTGGCATTTCCGATTCACATACATCCTAGATAAATAAAATCTATATCACGTTGGTCGACATATTTTTCATAAACAATAAATGAACCAATAGTTATAAAGATAATATACATACCACATCCGAATCATAGACAGGACGAGGGCCGACGGGGGCGGATACCAAAACCATCGCACTATATAAGATGCAATAATAAATGTAAGAAAATGATACAAGTATCTATCTAAACATACAAGTAAGAATATTTTTCCTTTCAGAAAGAAGATAAGAACAAGAGGCTCACCACGGTGGTGTCGGTGATGAGATCGGCGCGGGTGATCGACGGCGGTGAAGACGGGGACGGGGCGTGATGGACCGCTTAATCTAGACAAATCTCGAGGAAAATGGAGCTTGGAGGTCGAGCTTCGAGAGGAGAAAGCTTAAGTAGTGTGGCTCGGGCATTCCATCGAACACCTCATGTGCATAGGAGGTGAGCTAGAGCACCACAAAGCCCTCTCCCCCTCGGCCAGAAAAAACAGAGCACTGTGCTCTGCTCTTGCGCGAGGGGGTATATATAGGCACCTCATTGGTCCCGGTTGGTGACATGAGCCGGGACTAAAGGGGAGCCTTTGGTCCCGGTTCAAGCCACCAACCGGGATCAATGGTGGTGGGCCAGGAGCGAGGTCCATTGGTCCCGGTTCGTCCCACCAACCGAGACCAAAAGGTCCAGATGAACCGGGACCAATGGCCCAGGTGGCCCGGCCGGCCCCCTGGGCTCACGAACCGGGACCAGTGCCCACATTGGTCCCGGTTCTAGACTGAACCGGGACTAATGGGCTGACCCGGCCTGGACCAAAGCCCTGTTTTCTACTAGTGTAAGACTAAAGCCACCGACTAAGCAACAACTGTCGCTATTCATATCCAGTTGATGAAGGGGCGCTGAAAGTCTATGCCTAATACCAAACAGACCTCGCAGCCAAACCTAGCATCTAAGACTTAAGGTTCCAACCAGGACGCCTGCCGGGTATGGGCACCCACCAGTTCGGTGTGCTCCTCAACCAGGACGCCTACCGGGTGTGAGGCCGCCGCAGCCACCTGCCACCAATCCATCTTCAGACTTAACTGCTGCATCAACCTTGCCCGGTCTAGCTGCCGCCGACGCCAGGCAGTGTCACCCTCCTACGCGAGTCCATCTCCGCTCATCAGGCGCCGAGTCTCCACCGCGCCACGCCGCCGAGATCCGTCGTCATCAATGGACAAGATGAAACACCGCTCCTCCTCTTGTCCCCTCCAACCAGCACTTGGTCCAAAATGATGCCCCTAGGAGGGAGAACGACATCGAAACATCGTCATCGTCTGATCCGGTAGACCCAGATCTAGGGTTTCCCCCAGAACCTCCCGATCAGGTTGACGTGACCTGCAACAACGATGCCTCGAGAAGGAAACGACGTCAAAGACGCCACCATCGTCCGCCAAGACCGCAGTCAGGCGCGATTTTCACCGGAAGCCGTGTCGTCCTGATCTCGTGGCTGGCTAGAACCGCGCGGAGTCTCGCCATGAAGACGTATGCCGCTACTAGTACTTCGGTAGAGATCCTCCATACCCTCACCTATCCCTCCATGCACCACCGGCCGGCCAAGACCACGCCACCGGTGGATTTGGACGGGACGCCAGATCTGCGGCCGCCGCGACCCATCTACAGGTAGAGCCATCCACCAGTTCATCCATGGACTGCTGCCACCATCCATGCATGAAGGGAAGCCCATCGCCATCCTGGACCGTTGCCCGCCGCCGCCTAGGCTAGGGTCGTCGCCCTGCCTGCTGCCCACGGGCGCACCACAAGAGACGCCCCTACTGCCTCAAGGGGATCCCGCCACAGATCCGCCCGCCCTAGTGCCTTGGCATCGGGCCCGCCGCCACCGCGGACCTCGCCGGCGGCGGCAGCGGCAAGAGTATCTGCTCCTTCTCCAAGACCAACACAGAGGCCACATCAGCAGGACCAAACCTCGTACCCCCTCATGTCGCCTCCTTGGGCGACGCCAGGGGGCCAAAAAAAGGAAATTTGTTTGTGTTTTAGAAAGTTTTAAAAGCTATAACTTTTGATTTTCACATCGGGATTCAGATCGTTTTCACGTTGGGTTTCCCACGATGAGTACTTCAAAACTAGATTTCATATGGGTACATTTCGTCAAACTATTTTTGTCAGCCAACTTTGAATAATATTGAGGCAATTATAGTGCTATAAGGGCATCTCCAATGCCGACCCACAAATTTGTTCCGGCATCCACCGAGGGTGTAGCGAGTGGCGCTCTCTCGACCGGCGCATCTCTTCAATGCCGGCAGTGAGAGGTCGAGTCTGTTCTGCGCCGGCCTCAATGCGGAGCGGCCGCTCTACAACGGCAAAGAATGCGGGCAGCTGGCGCCGGGCGAGAACGCACACAGGCACAGGTGTGTGGTCTTTGGTGGGCCAACGTAGTATGGAGCGGGCGTGACAGTGGTCCAGGCGCTCGCAACCCCTCCCCCCCCCCCCCCACACACACACTTTGTCTGCGGATTGCGGGAAAAAACACGTCTGGACCGGCCTGCGGGCCGATGTTGGACCACATTGGATGGCGAAAGACGTTTGGACCATGCGGTCCGGACGGTTGCGGGTGGTTTGAGGGTCGGTGTTGGAGATGTCCTTAGTGCATTTTAACTTCAATTAACTTACTAATTATTGCATTTGGTCAATGTTACAAGACCTTGCCATGTCATGCATTGCATACCACGATCATCCTGATATCTTGGTTGTAATAGTAAATACATCATTTGCCCTTTTCTACTGTTTCTGCTTCTTATCGGATAGGATATGGATATGACGTTATCATCGATGAAGATCCGAGCAATGCCAAAACACTGATGATAGGCAAGAAAAACCTCTTGATCATGTTTGATAACCCATTGTCTCGCAGCTTACCACATTATCTTTGCCAACTATATTTGGGAGTTAGCGAGATGGAAGGAAACTACTACGCCACTTGTGTTGTGTGGGAGAGACTAGCAAACCTCAACTGAATAGCTGATATGGACCTGTTGAATAGATCAACCTAGCTAACATGATTTACTTGTTTTGATAAGAGAAGCCAACACTCAAGACTTTTTCTCCAACTCAAATTCCTAATGCATCTCATTCCCAATGAATTATCTATATACGACTCCTATGTCACTTGTTTTGTCGCCGACCCTTCATTATGCCACTTGTTTTAGCACTACCCCCCTTTCTTCGCCACTAACCACTCCCTCTCTTCTCCACCAACAATGTTTTATAATCTAAAGCGACAGCTATAGGTGCACGGTTCAACCACTCAGGAGGTACAAACTTAAGTGTTCTACGAACCACCCATGTGGAAGACTTCATATATACATTGTGTAAAGTTCCTTATAATTAAAGATATCACAAAATGAACTGATGACTGAAGCTAGGTAGTCCTCCTCAGCTACTGAATGAATGATACCACACACACATGCTCTTGCTATAGCAAGGCAACAAAACATATTGGCTGGTCATCTGGAATTTGTAGGTCTATTTCGTTAGTTAACATGTCTAAATGTTTAGTTGTCTATCCAAGTGTCCATTCTAAAGTTTGGATGTTTGTTCAACCTATGTGGTGTGGTTTCTTGTGTTGTAATCTTCTAAAGCATTGTCTTTGAACTCAAAAACTTGCAATCCTTTTTCTTAACACATACTCTGCTTTGAATATGTAGTACTTCATCTTGTGGTTCCATTTACCCCTTGACTGTTAAGCATATCACAATTTTGATAAGATTTTTGGTGATGGCGACACATCAATGACCAATATGTTCCTTTTATCGTGAAAAAATGTGCATTTTTTACAATGTTTTTATGGCATTACATGGAGAAATTTGAATCATGTGTACATTCTCATTCAGTTAAACTACATTGTGAGTTGAACAAGAGATCAACAAAACTGAACTTTTGCGTTTATATAGTTTGAAATGTTGGAGAAATAAAATGCTCTTATGTACTCTATATTGGTGAGTACAATTAAAGATTAAAATGTTCTTTTTTTAATCGAAAGTACGCTTTTAAACATGATATGTTAACAATCCACTTTAGCTGATCAAGAAAAAAATCATCTTGTGTCGAAGTTTATTCATGTTTTAGGACATTTTTCTTGTATACTAAATAAAATGTTCATATCACAAGTGAAAAATGCTTCGTTGAATCAGAATACTATTTTGTGCAAATATCTTTGCATTCATATAATTTGGAAATGTTCATGGGTACCAAAAATATTAACTTATATCCGAGCAAGTTTTCATGTACTGAGAACAAATATGTTCATGTACTTTCGAACAAATGCCCATGTATTTAAAATTATATGTCCATGAAGTCTGATAAAGTGTTCATGAATTTAGCAGGTAATGAAAATAAATAAAATAATAATTGAATTAACATTAAGGAGTAAAAAGACAGAAGTTAAATCATGAAAATAATAAGAAATCAAACAAAGAAAATATATTTAAAAACAAGTTTTTTAGTGTAACCAGTAGTTATTGGGCTTGCACGTGTCGGATGGGAAGGACGTTGCAGGGGAGGACGTTGCAGCAGCAGCAAGTCACGGAAGAGGAGGTAGTTGGGCGGTTCCGTTGAGTGGCACTGAACTTCTCCTCATCTGGCCGGTGAAGCTCGGTTGGCCGGCAGTGGAAACTCCCATGATTTAAATGCCTTGGCTGTGGATTTCATCGATTGCGCTCGGGATCATCTTCCTTGCTACTACGGCAAGACATCATCTGGTTCTTGCAGGTTGCAGCTTCTCATTGATCAACAATCATGTCGCCCGCAGAACCCTCGTGAGCCCTGGTGCTGATTGGGCGGACTGAGCAATACAACGCTATTTCTTTTGGTTCTTGCACACGAGTAGGATGGACTTATTTGAGAGCTTTCACATAACCAGATTCGATCAAGAGGCGTCGATCTATTGGTCCGGCGAACCGTCCTCTGCTCCTACAGCATCGTCAACTCCATTGCGCGGCAGCGGAGCTACTCCAATGTGGGCTTGTCCAAATGCTACTGCCACTAAAGGGATATGAAGATCTCACTGATGATCAGTACCGAAGGATTACACACACGCATCCTCTTGTTGTACCAGACAGCAAGGCAGATGATCGTCTAGGATGTTTAAGTCTATTTTCATTTTTAACATCTGAATGTTTAGTTGCCTGTTCATTCTGAAGTTTGGATGTTTGTTCGACCTGTGTATTGTGGTTTCCTGTGATATAACCTTCTGAAGCTGTTGTTTTCAGCTCATAACTGGTTCAAGGACTAGCAATTCTTTTGCTTAATATATATGGGAGTCTCTATATACTCTGTTTTGAATAGGCAGTGCTTCCTTTTGTAGTTCCATCTGGCCCTGGCTATTACAGATATCACAAATTTGGTAAGACTGTGCCTCATGGCTACACATGAATCATGCGTATATTCTCGTTCAATTAAACTCTCTGAATTTTATCGAAAAGTTAAGCTCTTTTTTTTGCATGGTAAAGTTAAACTCTATGGAGAGCTGGACAAGAGATCAAGGAAAATGAACTTTCGTATTTATATAGTCAGAAATTTTACAGAAATGCAGTCATTTTTATTTCCTGGGGCCATGTATGGTTGTAAATCTCACATGTTATGCACTGGATGAAATGAACAATACATCATATTCTAGGTCAAATCCCCTGAGGAAAATGAACATGATACCGCATCCTACTGTTACATGAAAGAAACGGGTAGCCTATTAACAAATATGTACACCTGTCATTTGTGGATACTGTTGACGTATAATGCGCTGCCTAGTCTCTTTTATCAGATCGATCTTTTGATTGCATTGGTCAGAGCATGCACTTCTACATGGTATCAGAACCACGGCTAACGCAATTAAATTGCAGCACATTTTTGGTCTGTTTAGGCCTGAGAGAGACACACATGAAGGAAAATGTTGATGTATAATATGTTGTCTAGTCTTTTTCATCAGATCAAGTCTTTTGAGCATGTACTTCTACATAGTACATTTGCTTCTGCATGCCACTGCAGAGCTGAAGGATACAACCCAGCTGATGACCCATGGCGCGGTGTTGAACAGAAGGATAATAGCATACGCCTCCTTTTCGCTTCTCCCACTCTGGTTCCCGATGCCTTCTATTTCGAACAGATTATATTTAAGCTGCTCTGATGCTCACTTTGTTTTTCGCTCTGATCCTTCATTTCCATAGGTCATACCTACCCCCACCAATGGTATTTTATAGACAAGTGTAGGTGCACGGTTCAATCTCTCAAGATGTAGAGTGTGTCATCAACCATCCGGAATGCAAGATGCCCGCAGTCTGTATGTTGTAAAAAGTAGTCCATAGCTTTGGAGCTAGTGTGCCTGTATGCAAATGTTGTACATGGATTCTTTGAATATATGGAACCTGTATGGGAGGGCAAGGACGCCTGCCGCAGGCCAAATCCACCGCACGATCTCAAACGGACGTTCGTTTTGTCCAGATTTCATCCGTTTGGAGTGGCAATGGGGACGAAAACGGACATGCGTATCCTGCTTGTGTTCGATGCGTCCACCGCGACAGACCGACCCAAAACATCCGCCCCCCACCCCCCACCCGCTCGTCGCCGCGTCTCGCCTCCCGCGCGCCCCGCCTGCTGCCACGCGCGCTCGCCTGCAGCATCCTTCGCCGCTCGCCCCGCGCCCCCGCGCGTCGCCGCGCCCGCCGCCGCCCGGTCGCACGGCGCTCGCCGCAGCCGCCCTCGCGCTAGCCGCTCGGCGGGGTGGGCGAGGCGCTCACCACTGCAGCCGCCACGCTGGGCCTGCTCGGCCCCATAGCTGTCGCGCCGGCGGCGCACGCGCTCGTCCCCGGCAGCCACCGCGCGTGCCCGGAGCTCCCCGACGCGTCCGCCGCTCGCCCCGGGCGCGCCCGCCTCGCCCGCTCGTGCCTCGCCCGCCTCGTGCGCTCCCGCCTCACGCGCTCCCGCCTCGCCCGCTCGCGGCCTCGCGCGCGCCTCCCGCGCCCCCGGCTCGCCCCTGCCCCGCCCATCTCGCCCACGCCCGCCTCGGCTCGCCCCGCCCCGCCCTCGCTCGCGACTGCCGCCCCCGCACGCACTCCGCCCCGCCACACTCGTCATGAGGTCGGTCGCGCCCGCACACCCGCGTGCCCGCGCACTCCGCTCCGGCCCCGGCCACCCCGTAGCGTCGGCCCGCCCCGCTCGTCGCCTCGCCGCCCCGCCCGCAGCAGCTCGTGGGTGGGTGGGTGGGTGGTGGGCCAGGAAAGAAAAGAAGGAGAGAGAGGGGGGGGTGGGTGGGTGGGCCAATGACAGGCGGGTCAGAGTCACATGCAAAAGGACCCACCCCGGACAAGGATGACGCAGAGAGCATTCGCTCGTGTCTGTTTCAAATCCAAAGCCAGCCCAACTTTGCTCCTGGGATGGGGCGAAGCGGACACAAAACATACGTTTTTTTAGGATGGGGTCGCGCGCTGAGCCGTCTGTTATGTCCGTTTTACCCCGAACGGACACACCCGGACAGGATAGGGTCGCACGGTGGAGTTGGCCTTAGTACGGCATGCTCGCCTTGAAGAGTTGGAGCTAGACAAATAGAGCCCTTGGAGCAAAATGGGCCACTTAGACAGGCCTGTGGATGGTGTCAAGCCAATCTGCAACCACTCACTCATTATTTCCCACACTAGCTAGCAGCAGCAAAAAATAAAATAAAAGAAAGAGCGCCTAGAGGGAGGTTGCTTCTTGCTCACCGAGCAAAGCCACGATGCCAACTAACTGAGTCGCTACCACCCCAAGGAACGATGATTCGGACCAGCCGCTAGCCTCTGAAAAGAGAGAATGCTGTTTGAACAAACAAATATAAAAATACCACAACAAACAATAGAATGTTTCACTATTGAAATAAAATAATCAACAAGGCTTTGGGGGCAAAATTTGGCTCATTTACTTATCTACGCATGCACCTCTGCTGCAAAACACGCTCCTCAAAGCAGCCCAATGCCTTTCTCAGGAGGAATAAATCATCTGTTTCCAGCTAGTCAGGATCGAGCGACTGTAGCGAGGGCAACATCTCTCTCTCTCTCTCTCTCTCTCTCTCCGGTGGGAAGATCTACATGGCGTCCGCTGATGATAACCATCCGCGGGCGCTTCATCACCACTTCGTCAATGGTGGTAAGCCCTTCCCTGCCCGATTTGGGTTCGATTAAAACTGCGATTTAGGGCATTTAGGGTTCAAATTTATGGCTTGATAAGGCTCGATTTGTGTCTCGATTTGGGTGTCGGTTTAGGGTTAGATTTGGGGTAACATAAAATTCAATTTGGGTGAAGATTTGTGTAATTTGGGGGAATATTAGTGTGATTTAGTGTTATATGTTGTATTGTATTGAGCAATGATCTTCATTGTTGTACTGTCTATGTATTAGGGCGATGGTTGGTGATTAATGGTTCTCCGACACCTTTTACACAGCATGCAGTTAAGATCTTCACCTTGGACATGCACATTTCTATCATCCTTCACATCACCATTGGCATGCACATTGGCCCATGTGTAATATGCTATTAATATGGTAACGTGTTCAATCTATGTTCTTCATTACACTGCTCTGCCGGCAGGTTGGTCCTCGACAAATGTTGCTTTGAGCAGCTGCTCGAAGGACAAGCTGGTCCTCGGCAATGTTGCTCTAGGCAGTTGCTCCAACGACAAGCTGGTCCTCAGTAATGTACAAGAAGGTAGTGCCTCGAAGATGCGTCGGGGGAGGCCGACGAAGGTTGGCCACTAACATGACCAAGTGAATAAGAAAACTAAACTTTCCTGTTTATACAGCCAGAAACTTAAAAGAAATACAGTGCCATTTTGATTTCCTGAGGTCAACTTATGGTTGCAACTCTCACATGTTATGAAACTGGATGAAGTGAATAATACACCATATTTCAGGTCAAATAACCTCGGTAATAGGTTGAATGTACATATGCAGGACTGCATTACCAAAATGATCAACATACTGCATCCTACTGTTACATGAAAGAAACGGGTATCCTGTCAACAAAGACTAGAACTGGATCAAAGATAACATCAAGCCTAAAAAATGCTGCCGGACCTTGGAAACAACCATTTCCTTCCAAACGACTGGATACATCAATGAACTGAAAGATACAGCCTGAAGAGAAAGGCGTCAAACTGCACACATCAGTAGATATCATGAATGAATGGGGCATTACACGAACTACAACTTGTGTATTATACCTTTCGTTTCTTAATAAGTGGGAGCAGCATACTTGAATCTTATAAAAATTATCAGCACTAGTCAAAATTAATTCAATCCGTGGAACCCTCCTCTGCTCCTACAGCCAACTCGGTCCCACAGCTGCAGAGCCTAGTAGACATGTCCATTTGCTAGAGCATGCCACTTCTGGGCTGATGGATACATCCATGCTGATTACCCATGCCACAGTTCTGGATAGTCCTCTTGTTGTACCAAGACACTGCGGAATAAATGTCTTGGCTGATGATCACACATGCCTCCTTTTGTCTTTTCCAACTCTAGTTTCCGATGCCACCTATTTCGAACAGATTATCCTTAAGCTGCTCCGATGCCTCTTGGTTTGTCACTCTCACCCTCATTGCCTTTGCACCTCCCCCATCGTATTTTATACATGAGTGTAGATGCATGGTTCAACCTCTCGAGATGTACAAAGGTGAGTATTTTACCAACCATCCAACATGCAAAGATGTCGCCTAAAATCGATTAGAGGAGTAAAAATCCTGTTTTACTCCTCTAACAAGGACCTAACCGTAAGCCTAAATCATAGTGGAGTAAATATTTTACTCCATGCTTCCTCGATCGCCTAAACATAGCGGAGTAAAACAAAGCATGAAAATCCTAGACACACGGGCAGTTTACTTAGCAATACGGACTCTTTCCAAACTACTCTTCTCCCCCCCCCCCTCCCCTGATTTTCAGGGCGGGTGGGCCCGTGAGCTTATTTCTATCCAGTCAAAATCAGCCAGCTAAGCCACTCCGTAATGCCCAGTAAAAATATTTCGTGCGTGTAGCATTGCTCAACAAAGCATGCCTCTTTGCCTCCTTCCCCACCCAATCCCTCGCCGCCCCACCTTGCCGGCGACTCCCACAACATTCCGGCACCCGCGCCGCCATGGCCGGATCCAATGCTCGGCACTCCCCGCCGCCCATCTGCAGCGCGGATCTACGTTGCCATGAGAGCAGCGCCGGTCCATCTGCCTTCCGCTGCCGCCACGACGCTTCTTCGAGTGCCGGCCCATCTGCTTCCCGCGGCCGGCTCTCTGGTTTCCCTAAGCTCCCTGCGTCGCGCCGCCACACGGGCCGTACATCGGCGTGCGGCCGCGGGCACACCCACAATTTTTTTGGCTTGGATCCTTCCACTCCGCAATGCAGTCCAACGAAGAATACGACATTTTGTTAGTTCCAGCTGCATGGCGCCGACGGTCACCGGAACTTTGAGTTCGGTGAGATGCTACGGCTAGATCCTTTCGACCCGCGTGCGGTCTCCACACGTGATAGGAGGGAGGACTGGGAGGTTAGGGGAAAGTCTGCCCAAAGCAAGTGGAGGCGGAGCGCCGTCTGTACGAGCAGCTAGCGACGACGAAGACAACGGCGATAACAAAGGCAGAGGAGGCGGCAATGGAGGCGTCAACGACGGCGGCGACGACGTCTTCAGGATCGAATTTAGAAGAATCTTCAGTGGTGAGGATGACGACACATGCCCCGATCTCATCATCGGTGGGATGTCCAGAGCGGAGTGAAAATCGTTCACTCAAGATACGGATAGTGACTAGATTTTAGTAAGTTCCAGTTTCAGTTAATTTAGTAGACTATGTTTCGGTTGATGGCATTGTGAAAATATTATGAATATGTGTCGAATTTCGGTTAGTATGTTTGTTTGAATCGAATTTGTGTTTATCTTATCCGAATTTATTTTTTACTCTGCTAAATTTATGAGATCGGCTAGAAACGGACAAAATTTAGAGGAGTAAAATTACTCGACTAATGTTTACTTCATGGTGTACTCCTTCGGTTTTTCTGGGGATCGGCTAGAGATGCTCTAAAAAGTTCTAATAGCCTTGAAAGAGCTAGTTGGCTTGCATGCAAATGTTGTGCTTGGACTCTCTGAATATATATGGAGCCTAGATGGCAGGACAGGGATGCATGTCGCACTTACTGCAGATGCTCCATCTCTCAGTTGTTGTAGATTAGTACGCCATGTTCATCTATTCTCGCATTGAAGTGTTGAGTTTCCGTAGTTCCTTTACTCTCGGTGTTATGGGCTAGACAAATAGAGCAGTTGAAACAAAATGGCCAATCAGGTAGAGCAGTTTTAAACACTATCTCGTTGTCTGTCCATTCTCAAGTTTGAATGTTTGTTCGACCCACGTGCTGTGGTTTGCTGTCATGTTATCTTCCGAAGTTGTTATGTTTGAGCTCACAATTGGCACAAGAACATGTAAATATTTTTGACTCATGTTATCTTTGAGCTCACAACCGAAGTTGTTATCTTTAAACTCTATGCACTCTGTTTTGAATATGTATTAATTCATTTTGTGGTTCCCAAATTTGCTAAGAATGTGGGTGGTGGCTGCACATCAATGACAATTTATGGCATTACACGGAGAAAACTGAATCACGTGTACTCTCATTCAGTTAAACTCCCTGGAGAGCTGGACAAGCGCTCAACGAAACTAAACTTTCTCCCGCAGCAGATTAAGGACGAAGCCGCCACAACGACTTTGTGCTGGACACAAGTTTCCTCTCTCACCAATCTCTATTATTAAAGGAGAATCGAACGTCGTGATGGTTCGACCTCCTATCGATACATCATCCCGCTCTCGATTCTTCTATTCCCACGGTTAAAAAAAAATCTGGAAAACCAGCCCACCACTCCCCAGGTTTCTCTACTATTAAAGGAGAATCGAACGTCGTGATGGTTCGACCTCCTATCGATACATCATCCCGCTCTCGATTCTTCTATTCCCACGGTTAAAAAAAATCTGGGAAACCAGCCCACTGCTCCCCACGTTCCGCTATAGAACCACGTCCCACCTCCCCATCTCCCCCACCTCTCGGTCCTGATCCTGTCTCTCCTTCTCCCGAAAAAAAATCGCCGCCGCCTAGCTCGGTACCACACCCCCACGCGCTCCCTCGCCGGCCCAGATCTCGACCCGTGGCTACTGCCGTCCCCCTGGTCGTCTCCGAGTAGAAGAACCCTAAGGTCGATGGTCTCGTCGTCTTTGTCCTTAGAAGGCGATTGCCTCGAGGACGGCCTAGCGCGCGGTTTCACGGGAGAGCCCAGCAACAACGACGGTGCTCATTGTCAAGGGTAGTGAGGCCGCACAACAGTCGGTCTAGGCGGCGAGGGAGAGGTATGTCGACGCGGATGCCACGACGACGACAACCTCGTCATGGGTGAGTGCGACATCGATCGATCTGATGGTGAGAGCACGGGCGGGCGCGGGTTTGACGAGGAGCTCGGAGGAGGAGGAGGACGGTGTGAGGAGGAGCTTGTTCAGCAGCACTGCTTGGGCCTCCAGCAATCACAGGTTGCAGATGTCTGTGATGGTGTTCATCTGAAATGTCATGGGGGCGCATCTTTTCGCTGGTGGTCATCCGAGATGTCAGTGTTGGAAACGAATGTTTTGGCAATACCACTCAATGTATTGATCGGTGCATAGCGCACGTATATATGGAGTACAGAACACCCCCCCCCCCCCCCCGCGCAGTCGAAGCGTCGCCGGAGACGCAAAGACTGGACCCGAACTCCTCGAAAACAGAAGTAGGCAGTCCTTTTGTCATAACATCGACAAACTGTTGCGCCGTCGGGACGTGGAGGACCCGGATGCGCCCAAGGGCCACCTGCTCACGAACAAAGTGTATGGACCGGGTTGGCGGAGAGGTACACGGCGGAGACGTTTTCGCAGTAGACGAGTGTGGCCTTGTAAACATCACAAAGCAACTCCTGGAGCAGCTGACGAAGCCAAGAGCATTCGGCAACGGCGTTAGCCACTGCCCGATACTCTGCCTCGACACTCGAGCGAGAGACTGTGGGTTGTCGCTTGGAAGACCAAGAGATCAGAGACGACCCAAGGTAGACACAGTACCACGAAGTGGAGCGCCGTGTGTCCGGGTAGCTAGCCCAGTCCGCATAAAAGTAGGCGACGAGGTCGGTAGAGGCGGAGGCCGTCAGTGTAAGTCCCATGGACGTAGTGCCGCCTATGTAACGGAGGATACGCTTCACCAAGGTCCAATGAGAGTCACGCGGAGCATGCATGTGAAGACAGACCTGCTGAACGGCATACTGCAAGTCGGGGCGCGTCAGAGTGAGGGACTGCAAGGCACCCACAATGGAGCGATACAAGGCCGCGTCGGATGCGGGAGAGCCCTCCATAGCTGAAACCTTGGCCTTGGTGTCAACAGGCGTGGGAGCGGGCTTGCAGTTAAGCATGCCGGCACGATCGAGAAGCTCATGGGCATAACGCTGCTGGTGCAGAAAGAACCCATCTGGCTGTCGAACCACCTCAATGCCGAGGAAGTAGTGGAGGGGCCCCAAGTCCTTCAGGGCAAACTCATCGCGAAGACGAGCAGTAAGCCGTTGGAGAAGCGCGACAGTGGAAGCCGTCAGGATGATGTCGTCGATGTAGAGCAACAAGTAGGCCGTGTCAACCCCGTGATGATACACGAAGAGGAACGCGTCGGAGCGGGTCGATGTAAATCCGAGCGTCTGTAGGAAGGCAGCGATGCGCTGGTACCAGGCACGAGGCGCCTCCTTCAACCCGTAAAGAGAACGGGAGAGCAAGCACACATGGTCCGGATTGTTGGAAATATGCCCTAGAGGAAATAATAAATTGGTTATTATTATATTTCCTTGTTCATGATAATTGTCTATTGTTCATGCTATAATTGTATTAACTGGAAACCGTAATACATGCATGTGTGAATACATAGACCACAACATGTCCCTAGTAAGCCTAGATGGTTATGGTTTCCTGACCATGGACATTAGATGTCATTGATAACGGGATCACATCATTAGGAGAATGATGTGATGGACAAGACCCAATCCTAAGCATAGCACAAGATCGTGTAGTTCGTTTGCTAAGAGCTTTTCTAATGTCAAGTATCGTTTCCTTAGACCATGAGATTGTGCAACTCCGGATACCGTAGGAATGCTTTGGGTGTATCAAACGTCATAACGTAACTGGGTGGCTATAAAGGTGCACTACAGGTATCTCCGAAAGTGTCTATTGGGTTGGCACGAATCGAGACTGGAATTTGTCACTCCGTATGACGGAGAGGTATCTCTGGGCCCACTCGGTAATGCATCATCATGATGAGCTCAATGTGACTAAGGAGTTAGTCACGGGATCATGCATTACGGAACGAGTAAAGAGACTTGCCGGTAACGAGATTGAACAAGGTATTGGGATACCGACGATCAAATCTCGGGCAAGTAACATACCGATAGACAAAAGGGAATTGTATGCAGGATTGATTGAATCCTCGACATCGTGGTTCATCCGATGAGATCATCGAGGAGCATGTGGGAGCCAACATGGGTATCCAGATCCCGCTGTTGGTTATTGGCCGGAGAGTCGTCTCGGTCATGTCTACGTGTCTCCCGAACCCGTAGGGTCTACACACTTAAGGTTCGGTGACGCTAGGGTTATAGAGATATTAGTGTGCGGTAACCCGAAAGTTGTTCGGAGTCCCGGATGAGATCCCGGATGTCACTAGGAGTTCCGGAATGGTCCGGAGGTAAAGATTTATATATGGGAAGTCTTGTTTTGGTCGCCGGAAAAGTTCCGCGCATTATCGGTATTGTACCGGGAGTGCCGAAAGGGGTCCGGGGGTCCACCAAGGGGGTCCACATGGGCTGTAGGGGTGTGCGCCTTGGCCTATATGGGCCAAGGGCACCAGCCCCAAGAGGCCCATGCACCAAGAGATAAGGGAAAGGAAGAGTCCTAAAGGGGGAAGGCACCTCCTAGGTGCCTTGGGGAGGATGGACTTGTTGGGTTTCGTAGTAATTTCAAAAAAATTCCTACGCTCACGCAAGATCATGTGATGCATAGCAACGAGATGGGAGAGTGTTGCCTACGTACCCATGTAGACCGACTGCGGAAGCGTTGACGCAACGTAGAGGAAGTAGTCGTACGTCTTCATGATCCAACCGACCAAGCACCAAAACTACGGCACCTCCGAGTTCGAGCACACGTTCAGCTCGATGACGATCCCCGGACTTCGATCCAGCAAAGTGTCGGGGAAGAGTTCCGTCAGCACGACGGCATGGTGATGATCTTGATGCACTACAGCAGCAGGGCTTCGCCTAAACTCCGCTACAATATTATCGAGGACTATGGTGGCCGGGGGCACCGCACACGGCTAAGGAATAGATCACGTGGATCAACTTGTGTGTTCTAGGGTGCCTCTACCTCAGTATATAAAGGACCAAAGGGGGGAAGGCTGGCCAGCAACAAGGGGCGCGCCAGGAGAGTCCTACTCCCTCTCGGAGTAGGATCCCCCCCCCCAATCCTAGTTGGAATAGGATTCGCGGAGGGGGGAAAGAGAGAGAGGGGGCCGGCCACCTCTCCTAGTCCTAATAGGATTAGGGGAAGGGGGAGGCGTGCAGCCCATGTAGGGCTGCCTCTTCTCTTTTCCACTAAGGCCCATCATGGCCCATTTAGCTCCCGGGGGGTTCCGGTAACCTTCCCGGTACTCCTGTAAAATCCCGATTTCACCCGGAACACTTCCGATATCCAAACATAGGCTTCCAATATATCAATCTTTACGTCTCGACCATTTCGAGACTCCTCGTCATGTCCGTGATCACATTCGGGACTCCGAACAACCTTCGGTACATCAAAATGCATAAACTCATAATATAACTGTCATCGTAACCTTAAGCGTGCGGACCCTACGGGTTCGAGAACAATGTAGACATGACCGAGACATGTCTCCGGTCAATAACCAATAGCGGGACCTGGATGCCCATATTGGCTCCTACATATTCTACGAAGATCTTTATCGGTCAGACCGCATAACAACATACGTTGTTCCCTTTGTCATCGGTATGTTACTTGCCCGAGATTCGATCGTCGATATCCAATACCTAGTTCAATCTCGTTACCGGCAAGTCTCTTTACTCGTTCTGTAATACATCATCCCGCAACTAACTCATTAGTTGCAATGCTTGCAAGGCTTATGTGATGTGCATTACCGAGAGGGCCCAGAGATACCTCTCCGATAATCGGAGTGACAAAACCTAATCTCGAAATACGCCAACCCAACATGTAACTTTGGAGACACCTGTAATACTCCTTTATAATCACCTAGTTACGTTGTGACGTTTGGTAGTACCCAAAGTGTTCCTCCGATAAACGAGAGTTGCATAATCTCATAGTTATAGGAACATGTATAAGTTATGAAGAAAGCAATAGCAACATACTAAACGATCGGGTGCTAAGCTAATGGAATGGGTCATGTCAATCAGATCATTCAACTAATGATGTAACCTCGTTAATCAAATAACAACTCATTGTTCATGGTTAGGAAACATAACCATCTTTGATTAACGAGCTAGTCAAGTAGAGGCATACTAGTGACACTTTGTTTGTCTATGTATTCACACATGTATTATGTTTCCGGTTAATACAATTCTAGCATGAATAATAAACATTTATCATGATTATAAGGAAATAAATAATAACTTTATTATTGCCTCTAGGGCATATTTCCTTCAGTCTCCCACTTGCACTAGAGTCAATAATCTAGATTACACTGTAATGATTCTAACACCCAATGGAGCCTTGGTGCTGATCATGTTTTGCTCGTGGAAGAGGCTTTGTCAATGGGTCTACAACATTCAGATCCGTATGTATCTTGCAAATCTCTATGCCTCGCACCTGGACTAGATCCCGGATGGAATTGAAGCGTCTCTTGATGTGCTTGGTTCTCTTGTGAAATCTGGATTCCTTTGCCAAGGCAATTGCACCAGTATTTTCACAAAAGATTTTCATTGGACCCGATGCACTAGGTATGACACCTAGATCGGATATGAACTCCTTCATCCAGACTCCTTCATTTGCTGCTTCCGAAGCAGCTATGTACTCCGCTTCACATGTAGATCCCGCTACGACGCTTTGTTTAGAACTGCACCAACTGACAGCTCCACCGTTTAATGTAAACTCGTATCCAGTTTGCGATTTAGAATCGTCCGGATCAGTGTCAAAGCTTGCATCAACGTAACCTTTTACGATGAGCTCTTTGTCACCTCCATATACGAGAAGCATATCCTTAGTCCTTTTCAGGTATTTCAGGATGTTCTTGACCGCTGTCCAGTGATCCACTCCTGGATTACTTTGGTACCTCCTTGCTAGACTTATAGCAAGGCACACATCAGGTCTGGTACACAGCATTGCATACATGATAGATCCTATCGCTGATGCATAGGGAACATCTTTCATATTCTCTCTATCTTCTGCAGTGGTCGGGCATTGAGTCTTACTCAATTTCACATCTTGTAACACAGGCAAGAATCCTTTCTTTGCTTGATCCATTTTGAACTTCTTCAAAATTTTGTCAAGGTATGTTGTTTGTGAAAGTCCAATTAAGCGTCTTGATCTATCTCTATAGATCTTTATGCCTAATATGTAAGCAGTTTCACCGAGGTCTTTCATTGAAAAACTCTTATTCAAGTATCCCTTTATGCTATCCAGAAATTCTATATTATTTCCAATTAACAATATGTCATCCACATATAATATCAGAAATGCTACAGAGCTCCCACTCACTTTCTTGTAAATACAGGCTTCTCCGAAAGTCTGTATAAAACCAAATGCTTTGATCACACTATCAAAACGTTTATTCCAACTCCGAGAGGCTTGCACCAGTCCATAAATGGATCGCTGGAGCTTGCACACTTTGTTAGCTCCCTTTGGATCGACAAAACCTTCTGGTTGCATCATATACAACTCTTCTTCAAGAAATCCATTCAGGAATGCAATTTTGACATCCATCTGCCAAATTTCATAATCATAAAATGCGGCAATTGCTAACATGATTCGGACAGACTTAAGCATCGCTACGGGTGAGAAGGTCTCATCGTAGTCAATCCCTTGAACTTGCCGAAAACCTTTTGCGACAAGTCGAGCTTTGTAGACAGTAACATTACCGTCAGCGTCAGTCTTCTTCTTGAAGATCCATTTATTCTCAATTGCTTGCCGATCATCGGGCAAGTTAACCAAAGTCCATAGTTTGTTCTCATACATGGATCCCATCTCAGATTTCATGGCTTCAAGCCACTTTGCGGAATCTGGGCTCACCATCGCTTCTTCATAGTTCGTAGGTTCATCATGATCTAATAACATGACTTCCAGAACAGGATTACCGTACCACTCTGGTGCGGATCTTACTCTGGTTGATCTACGAGGTTCAGTAGTATCTTGTTCTGAAGTTTCATGATCTCATCATTAGCTTCCTCACTGACTGGTGTAGGTGTCGCAGAAACAGTTTTCTGTGATGTACTACTTTCCAATAAGGGAGCAGGTACAGTTACCTTGTCAAGTTCTACTTTCCTCCCACTCACTTCTTTCGGGAGAAACTCCTTCTCTAGAAAGTTTCCGAATTTAGCAACAAAAGTCTTGCCTTCGGATCTGTGATAGAAGGTGTATCCAATAGTTTCCTTTGGATATCCTATGAAGACACATTTCTCCGATTTGGGTTCGAGCTTATCAGGTTGAAGTTTTTTCACATAAGCATCGCAACCCTAAACTTTCAGAAACGACAACTTTGGTTTCTTGCCAAACCACAGTTCATAAGGCGTCATCTCAACGGATTTTGATGGTGCCCTATTTAACGTGAATGCGGCCGTCTCTAGAGCGTATCCCCAAAACAATAGCGGTAAATCAGTAAGAGACATCATAGATCGCACCATATCTAGTAAAGTACGATTACGACATTCGGACACACCATTACGCTGTGGTGTTCTGGGTGGCGTGAGTTGCGAAACTATTCCACAATTTTTCAAATGTACACCAAACTCATAACTCAAATATTCTCCTCCACGATCAGATCGTAGAAACTTTATTTTCTTGTTAC
This sequence comes from Triticum aestivum, assembly GCF_018294505.1. NCBI lineage: Eukaryota > Viridiplantae > Streptophyta > Magnoliopsida > Poales > Poaceae > Triticum > Triticum aestivum. The sequence goes on from NC_057794.1 coordinate 514,934,344, forward strand.
GATGATTTTCAACTTCACTCTGAAATTCCTTGAACTTTTCAAATGTTTCAGACTTATGTTTCATTAAGTAGATATACCCATATCTGCTTAAATCATCTGTGAAGGTGAGAAAATAATGATATCCGCCAGGAGCCTCAATATTCATCGGACCACATACATCTGTATGTATGATTTCCAACAAATCTGTTGCTCTCTCCATAGTACCGGAGAACGGTGTTTTGGTCATCTTGCCCATGAGGCACGATTCGCAAGTACCAAGTGATTCATAATCAAGTGGTTCCAAAAGTCCATCAGAATGGAGTTTCTTCATGCACTTTACACCGATATGACCTAAACGGCAGTGCCACAAATAAGTTGCACTCTCATTATCAACTCTGCATCTTTTGGCTTCAACATTATGAATATGTGTGTTACTACTATCGAGATTCAACAAGAATAGACCACTCTTCAAGGGTGCATGACCATAAAAGATATTACTCATATAAATAGAACAACCATTATTCTCTGATTTAAATGAATAACCGTCTCGCATCAAACAAGATCCAGATATAATGTTCATGCTTAACGCTGGCACCAAATAACAATTATTTAGGTCTAATACTAATCCCAAAGGTAGATGTAGAGGTAGCGTGCCGACTGCGATCACATCGACTTTGGAACCGTTTCCCACGCGCATCGTCACCTCGTCCTTAACCAATCTTCGCTTGATCCGTAGTCCCTGTTTCGAGTTGCAAATATTAGAAACAAACCAGTATCAAATACCCAGGTGCTACTGCGAGCATTGGTAAGGTACACATCAATAACATGTATATCACATATACCTTTGTTCACCTTGCCATCCTTCTTATCCGCCAAATACTTGGGGCAGTTCCGCTTCCAGTGACCAGTCTGCTTGCAATAGAAGCACTCAGTTTCAGGCTTAGGTCCAGGTTTGGGTTTCTTCTCTTGAGTAGCAACTTGTTTTCTGTTCTTCTTGAAGTTCCCCTTCTTCTTCCCTTTGCCCTTTTTCTTGAAACTAGTGGTCTTGCTGACCATCAACACTTGATGCTGCTTCTTGATTTCTACCTCCGCAGCTTTCAGCATCGCGAAGAGCTCGGGAATAGTCTTGTTCATCCCTTGCATATTATAGTTCATCACGAAGCTCTTGTAGCTTGGTGGCAGTGATTGAAGAATTCTGTCAATGACGCTATCATCTGGAAGATTAACTCCCAATTGAATCAAGTGATTATTATACCCAGACATTTTGAGTATATGCTCACTGACAGAACTGTTCTCCTCCATCTTGCAGCTATAGAACTTATTGGAGACTTCATATCTCTCAATCCGGGCATTTGCTTGAAATATTAACTTCAACTCCTGAAACATCTCATATGCTCCATGACGTTCAAAACATCGTTGAAGTCCCGATTCTAAGCCGTAAAGCATGGCACACTGAACTATTGAGTAGTCGTCAGCTTTGCTCTGCCAGACGTTCATAACATCTGGCGTTGCTCCTGCAGTAGGCCTGGCACCCAGCGGTGCTTCCAGGACGTAATTCTTCTATGCAGCAATGAGGATAATCCTCAAGTTACGGACCCAGTCCGTGTAATTGCTACCATCATCTTTCAACTTTGCTTTCTCAAGGAACGCATTAAAATTCAACGGAACAACAACATGAGCCATCTATCTACAATCAAACATAAACAAGCAAGATACTAATCAGGTACTAAGTTTCATGATAAATTTAAGTTTAGTTAATCAAGTTAAAGAACTCCCACTTAGATAGACATCCCTCTAATCCTCTAAGTGATTACGTGATCCAAATTAACTAAACCATAACCGATCATCACGTGAGATGGAGTAGTTTTCAATGGTGAACATCGTTATGTTGATCATATCTACTATATGATTCACACTCGACCTTTCGGTCTTCGTGTTCCGAGGCCATATCTGTATATGCTTGGCTCGTCAAGTATAACCTGAGTATTCCGCGTGTGCAACTGTTTTGCACCCGTTGTATTTGAACGTAGAACCTATCACACCCGATCATCACGTGGTGTCTCAGCACGAAGAACTTTCGCAACGGTGCATACCCAGGGAGAACACTTCTTGATAATTAGTGAGAGATCATCTTATAATGCTACCGTCAATCAAAGCAAGATAAGATGCATAAAAGGACAAACATCACATGCAATCAATATAAGTGATATGATATGGCCATCATCATCTTGTGCTTGTGATCTCCATCTCCGAAGCACCGTCATACTCACCATCGTCACCGGCGTGACACCTTGATCTCTATCATAGCATCGTTGTCGTCTCGCCAAGCTTGTGCTTCCACGACTATCACTACCGCTTAGTAATAAAGTAAAGCATTACATCGCGATTTTATTGCATACAATAAAACGACAACCATAAGGCTCCTGCCAGTTGCCGATAACTCGGTTACAAAACATGATCATCTCATACAATAAAATTCAGCATCATGTCTTGACCATATCACATCACAACATGCCCTGCAAAAATAAGTTAGACGTCCTCTACTTTGTTGTTGCAAGTTTTACGTGGCTGCTACGGGCTTAAGCAAGAACCAATCTCACCTACGCATCAAAACCACAACGATAGTTTGTCAAATAGACTCCGTTTTAACCTTCGCAAGGACCGGGCGTAGCCATACTTGGTTCAACTAAAGTTGGAGAGACAGTCGCCCGCAAGCCACCTATGTGCAAAGCACGTCGGGGAAACCGGTCTCGCGTAAGCGTACGCGTAATGTTGGTTCGGGTCGTCTCGTCCAACAATGCCGCCAAACCAAAGTATGACATGCTGGTAGGCAGTATGACTTATATCGCCCACAACTCACTTGTGTTCTACTCGTGCATATAACATCAACATAAATAACCTGGTTCTAATACCACTGTTGGGTTTCGTAGTAATTTCAAAAAAATCCTATGCTCACGCAAGATCATGTGATGCATAGCAACGAGATGGGAGAGTGTTGTCTACGTACCCACGCAGACCGACTGCAGAAGCGTTGACGCAACATAGAGGAAGTAGTCATACGTCTTCACGATCCAACCGATCAAGCACCGAAACTACGGCACCTCCGAGTTCGAGCACACGTTCAGCTCGATGACGATCCCCGGACTCCGATCCAGCAAAGTGTCGGGGAAGAGTTCCGTCAGCATGACGGCGCGGTGACGATCTTGATGCACTACAGCAGCAGGGCTTCGCCTAAACTCCGCTACAGTATTATTGAGGACTATGGTGGCTGGGGGCACCGCACACGGCTAAGGAATAGATCACGTGGATCAACTTTTGTGTTCTAGGGTGCCTCTACCTCAGTATATAAAGGACCAAAGGGGGGGAAGGCTGGCCAGCCACAAGGGGCGCGCCAGGAGAGTCCTACTCCCTCTGGGAGTAGGATTCCCCCCCCCCCAATCCTAGTTGGAATAGGATTCGCGGAGGGGGAGAAGAGAGAGAGGGGGCCGGCCACCTCTCCTAGTCCTAATAGGACTAGGGGAAGGGGGAGGCGCGCAACCCATGTAGGGCTGCCTCTTCTCTTTTCCACTAAGGCCCATCATGGCCCATTTAGCTCCCGGGGGGTTCCGGTAACCTTCCCGGTACTCCGGTAAAATCCCGATTTCACCCGGAACACTTCCGATATCCAAACATAGGCTTCCAATATATCAATCTTTACGTCTCGACCATTTCGAGACTCCTCGTCATGTCCGTGATCACATCCGGGACTCCGAACAACCTTCGGTACATCAAAATGCATAAAATCATAATATAACTGTCATCGTAACCTTAAGCGTGCGGACCCTACGGGTTCGAGAACAATGTAGACATGACCGAGACATGTCTCCGGTCAATAACCAATAGTGGGACCTGGATGCCCATATTGGCTCCTACATATTCTACGAAGATCTTTATCGGTCAGACCGCATAACAACATACGTTGTTCCCTTTGTCATCAGTATGTTACTTGCCCGAGATTCGATCGTCGGTATCCAGTACCTAGTTCAATCTCGTTACCGGCAAGTCTCTTTACTCGTTCTGTAATACATCATCCCGCAACTAACTCATTAGTTGCAATGCTTGCAAGGCTTATGTGATGTGCATTACCGAGAGGGCCCAGAGATACCTCTCCGACAATCGGAGTGACAAAACCTAATCTCGAAATACGCCAACCCAACATGTACCTTTGGAGACACCTGTAATACTCCTTTATAATCACCCAGTTACGTTGTGACGTTTGGTAGTACCCAAAGTGTTCCTCCGGTAAACGGGAGTTGCATAATCTCATAGTTATAGGAACATGTATAAGTTATGAAGAAAGCAATAGCAACATACTAAACGATCGGGTGCTAAGCTAATGGAATGGTTCATGTCAATCAGATCATTCAACTAATGATGTGACCTCGTTAATCAAATAACAACTCATTGTTCATGGTTAGGAAACATAACCATCTTTGATTAACGAGCTAGTCAAGTAGAGGCATACTAGTGACACTTTGTTTGTCTATGTATTCACACATGTATTATGTTTCCGGTTAATACAATTCTAGCATGAATAATAAACATTTATCATGATTATAAGGAAATAAATAATAACTTTATTATTGCCTCTAGGGCATATTTCCTTCAGGACTCCTCCCTGGCCGCACCCTTCCTTGGAGGAAGGGCCAAGGCTGTGCCCCCCCCCCCCCGCTCCCTTGGCCCTATATGTAGTGGGGGGAAGGGAGGGCAGCCGCACCTAAGCCCTGGCGCCTCCCTCTCCCTCCTCCCGCAGCGCTTGGCGAAGCCCTGTTGGAATCCTGCTACTTCCACCACCACGCCGTCGTGCTGCTGGATCTCCATCAACCTCTCCTCCCCCTTGCTGGATCAAGAAGGAGGAGACGTCGCTGCTCCGTACGTGTGTTGAACGCGGAGGTGCCGTTCGTTTGGCGCTAGGATCATCGGTGATTTGGATCACGACGAGTACGACTCCATCAACCCCGTTCTCTTGAACGCTTCCGCGCGCGATCTACAAGGGTATGTAGATGCACTCTCCTTCCCCTCGTTGCTGGTTTCTCCATAGATAGATCTTGGTGACACATAGGAAAATTTTGAATTTCTGCTACGTTCCCCAACAGTGGCATCATGAGCTAGGTCTATGCGTAGTTTCTATGCACGAGTAGACCACAAAGTAGTTGTGGGCGTTGATTTTGTTCAATATGCTAACCGTTACTAGTCCAATCTTGATTTGGTGGCATTATGGGATGAAGCGGCCCGGACCGACCTTACACGTACTCTTACGTGAGACTAGTTCCACCAACTGACATGCACTAGTTGCATAAGGTGGCTAGCGGGTGTCTGTCTCTCCCACTTTAGTCGGATCGGATTCGATGAAAAGGGTCCTTATGAAGGGTAAATAGCAATTGGCATATCACGTTGTGGTTTTTGCGTAGGTAAGAAACGTTCTTGCTAGAAACCCATAGCAGCCACGTAAAACATGCAAACAACAATTAGAGGACGTCTAACTTGTTTTTGCAGGGTATGCTATGTGATGTGATATGGCCAAGAAGAATGTGATGAATGATATGTGATGTATGAGATTGATCATGCTCTTGTAATAGGAATCACGACTTGCATGTCGATGAGTATGACAACCGGCAGGAGCCATAGGAGTTGTCTTTATTTATTTATGACCTGCGTGTCAACATAAACGTCATGTAATTACTGTACTTTATTGTTAACCGTTAGCTGTAGTAGTAGAAGTAATAGTTGGCGAGACAACTTCATGAAGACACGATGATGGAGATCATGATGATGGAGATCATGGTGTCATGCCGGTGACGATAATGATCATGGAGCCCCGAAGATGGAGATCAAAAGGAGCAATATGATATTGGCCATATCATGTCACTATTTGATTGCATGTGATGTTTATCATGTTTTTGCATCTTGTTTACTTAGAACGACAGTAGTAAATAAGATGATCCCTCATAATAATTTCAAGAAAGTGTTCCCCCTAACTGTGCACTGTTGCGACAGTTCATTGTTTCGAAGCACCACGTGATGATCGGGTGTTAGATTCTAACGTTCACATACAACGGGTGTAAGACATATTTACACACGCAGAACACTTAGGTTGACTTGACGAGCCTAGCATGTACAAACATGGCCTCGGAACACAAGAGACCGAAAGGTCGAACATGAGTCGTATAGAAGATACGATCAACATGAAGATATTCACCGATGTTGACTAGTCCGTCTCACGTGATGATCGGACACGGCCTAGTTGACTCGGATCATGTAATCACTTAGATGACTGGAGGGATGTCTATCTGAGTGGGAGTTCATAAGATGAACTTAATTATCCTGAACATAGTCAAAAGGTCTTCGCAAATTATGTCGTAGCTCGCGCTTCAGTTCTACTGTTTAGATATGTTCCTAGAGAAAAATTAGTTGAAAGTTGATAGTAGCAATTATGCAGACAGTAAAAGGCTTATGTCCTTAATGCACCGCTCAGTGTGCTGAACCTTGAACGTCGTCTGTGGATGTTGCGAACATCTGACATACACATTTTGATAACTACGTGATAGTTCAGTTAAACGATTTAGAGTCGAGGCACCGAAGACGTGTTAAAATGTCGCGAAACATATGAGATGTTTCGAGGGCTGAAATTGGGATTTCAGGCTCGTGCCCAGGTCAAGAGGTATAAGACCTCCGACGATTTTCTTAGCCTGCAAACTAAGGGAGAAAAGCTCAATTGTTGAGCTTGTGCTCAGATTGTCTGAGTACAACAATCGCTTGAATCAAGTGGGAGTTGATCTTCCAAATGAAATAGTGGTAGTTCTCCGAAGTCATTACCACCAAGCTGCTAGAGCTTCGTGATGAACTATAATATATCAGGTACATATATGATGATCCTTGAGATATTCGCGATGTTTGACACCACAAAAGTAGAAATCAAGAAGGAGCATCAATTGTTGATGGTTGGTGAAACCACTAGTTTCAAGAAGGGCAAGGGCAAGAAGGGATACTTCATGAAACGGCAAATCAGCTGCTGCTCTAGTGAAGAAACCCAAGGTTGAACCCAAACCCGAGACTAAGTGCTTCTGTAATAAGGGGAACAACCACTGGAGCAGAATTACCATAGATACTTGGTAGATGAGAAGGCTGGCAAGGTCAATAGAAGTATATTGGATATACATTATGTTAATGTGTACTTTACTAGTACTCCTAGTAGCACCAGGGTATTAGATACTGGTTCGGTTGCTAAGTGTTAGTAACTCGAAATAAAAGCTACGGAATAAATGGAGACTAGCTAAAGGATATGTGTTGGAAGTGTTTCCGATGTTGATATGATCAAGCATCGCACGCTCCCTCTACCATCGAGATTGGTGTTAAACCTAAATAATTGTTATTTGGTGTTTGCATTGAGCATAGACATGATTGGGTTATGTCTATCGCAATGCGGTTATTCATTTAAAGAGAATAATAGTTACTATGTTTATTTGAATAATACCTTCAATGGTCTTGCACCTAAAATGAATGGTTTATTTAATCTCGATCGTAGTGATACACATGTTCATGCCAAAAGATATAAGATAGTAATGATAGTACCACCTACTTGTGGCACTGCCACGTAAGTCATATCGGTATAAAACGCATGAAGAAGCTCCATGTTGATGGATCTTTGGGCTTACTTGTTTTTGAAAAGTTTGAGACATGCGAACCATGTCTATTTGTGTATATGCATGAAGAAACTCCATGCAAATGGATCGTTTGGACTCACTTGATTTTGAATCACTTGAGACATGCAAATCATACCACATGGGCAAGATGACTGAAAGCCTCGTTTTCAGTAAAATGGAACTAGAAAGCAACTTGTTGGAAGTAATACATTTTGATGTGTGCAGTCCAATGAGTGCTGAGGTGTGTAGTGGATATCGTTATGTTCTTACTTCACAGATGATTTGAGTAGATATTGAGTATATTTACTTGATGAATCACGAGTCTAAATTATTGAAAGGTTCAAGTAATTTCAGGGTGAAGTTGAAAGATCGTCGTGACAAGAGGATATAATGTCTATGATATGATCGTAGAGATGAATATCTGAATTACGAGTTTGGCACAGAATTAAGACATTGTGGAAATTGTTTCACAACCAATACAGCCAGGAACACCATGGTGTGATGGTGTGTCCGTACATCATAACTGCACCCTATTGGATATGATGCATACCATGATGTCTCTTATCGAATTACCACGATAATTTATGGGTTAGGCATTAGAGACAACCACATTCACTTTAAAAAGGGCACCACGTAATTCCGATGAGATGACACCGTATGAACTATGGTTTAGAGAAACCTAAGCCGTCATTTCTTAAAAGTTAGGGGCTGCGACGCTTATGTGAAAAAAATTTCAGGCTGATAAGCTCGAACCCAAAGCGGATAAATGCATCTTCATAGGACACCCAAAACAGTTGGGTATACCTCCTGTCTCAGATCCGAAAGCAATAAGGGATTGTTTCTAGAATCAGGTCCTTTCTCGAGGAAAAGTTTCTCTCGAAAGAATTGAGTGGGAGGATGGTGGAGACTTGATGAGGTTATTGAACCGTCTCTTCAACTAGTGTGTGTTAGGGCACATGGAGTTGTTCCTGTGGCACCTACACCAATTGAAGTGGAAGCTTATGATAGTGATCATGAAACTTCAGATCAAGTCACTACCAAACCTCGTGGGATGACAAGGTTGCGTACTACTTCAGAGTGGTACGTAATCCTGTCTTGGAAGTCATGTTGCTAGACAACAATGAACCTACGAGCTATGGAGAAGCGATGGTGGGCCTGGATTCCAAAATGGCTCGAGGCCATATAATCCGAGAGAGGATCCATGTATGAAAACAAAGTGTAGACTTTGGCAGAACGGCTCGATGGTCGTAAGGCTATTGAGTACAGATGGATTTTAAAAGGAAGACGGACAATGATGGTAAGTATCACCATTAAGAAAGCTCGACTTGTCGTTAAGGTTTTTTCCGACAAGTTCAAGGAGTTGACTATGATGAGACTTTCTCACTCGTAGCGATGCTAAGAGTCTGTTGGAATTATATTAGCGATTACTGCATTATTTATGAAATCTTGCAGATAGGATGTCAAAACATTGTTTCCTCGACGATTTTCTTGAGGAAAGGTTGTATGTGATACAACCGGAAGGTTTTGTCAATCCTGAAAGATGCTAATAAGTATGCAAAGCTCTAGCAATCCTTCTAAGGACTGGAGTAAGCATCTCAGAGTTGGAATGTATGCTTTGATGAGATGATCAAAGATTTTGGGTGTATGAGAAACTTGTATTTCCAAAGAAGTGAGTGGGAGCACTATAGAATTTCTGATGAGTATATGTTGTTGACATATTGTGGATCAGAAATGATGTAGAATTTCTGGAAAGCATATAGGGTTATTTGGAAAGTGTTTTTCAATGGAAAGCCTCGATTAAGCTACTTGAACATTGAGCATCAAGATCTATAAGGATAGATCAAAACACTTAATGGTACTTTCAAATGAGCACATACCTTGACATGATCTTGAAGGTGTTCAAGATGGATCAGTCAAAGAAGGAGTACTTTCCTGAGTTGTAAGGTATGAAGTTAAGATTTAAAGCTCGACTACGGCAGAAGAAAGAGAAAGGACGAATGTCGTCCCCTATGCTTTTGTCATAGGCTCTATACGGTATGCCATGCTGAGTACCGCACCTGATGTGTGCCTTGCCACATGTCTGGCAAGAGGGTACAAAGGTGATCCAGGAGTGGATCACTAGACATCGGTCAAAATTGTCCTTGGAGTAATAAGGACATGTTTCTCAATTATGGAGGTGATAAAGAGTTCGGCGTAAAGAATTACGTCGATGCAATCTTAACACCTATCCGGATGACTCTGAGTAGTAAACCGGATTTGTATAGTAGAGTAGTTATTTGGAATAGCTCCAAGTAGCGTGTGGTAGCTGCATCTACAAGATGACATAGAGATTTGTAAAACTCACATGGATCTGAAACCCGTTGACACCCGTTGACTAGTAACCTCTTTCACAAGCGAGATATGAACAAACCCCATGGGTGTTGGATTCATTACAATCACATGGTGATGTGAACTAGGTTATTGACTCTAATAAACTCTTGGGTATTAATCACATGGCGATGTGAACTAGATTATTGACTCTAGTGCAAGTGGGAGACTGTTAGAAATATGCCCTAGAGGCAATAATAAATTGGTTATTATTATATTTCCTTGTTCATGATAATTGTCTTTTGTTCATGCTATAATTGTATTAACTGGAAACCGTAATACATGTGTGAATACATAGACCACAACATGTCCCTAGTAAGCCTCTAGTTGACTAGCTCGTTGATCAATAGATGGTTATGGTTTCCTGACCATGGACATTAGATGTCATTGATAACGGGATCACATCATTAGGAGAATGATGTGATGGACAAGACCCAATCCTAAGCATAGCACAAGATCGTGTAGTTCGTTTGCTAAGAGCTTTTCTAATGTCAAGTATCGTTTCTTTAGACCATGAGATTGTGCAACTCCGGATACCGTAGGAATGCTTTGGGTGTACCAAACGTCACAAGTAACTGGGTGGCTATAAAGGTGCACTACAGGTATCTCCTAAAGTGTCTGTTGGGTTGGCACGAATCGAGACTGGGATTTGTCACTCCATATGACGGAGAGGTATCTCTGGGCCCACTCGGTAATGCATCATCATGATGAGCTCAATGTGACTAAGGAGTTAGTCACGGGATCATGCATTACAGAACGAGTAAAGAGACTTGCCGGTAACGATATTGAACAAGGTATTGGGATACCGACGATCGAATCTCGGGCAAGTAACGTACCGATAGACAAAAGGGAATTGTATGCGGGATTGATTGAATCCTCGACATCGTGGTTCATCCGATGAGATCATCGAGGAGCATGTGGGAGCCAACATGGGTATCTAGATCCCGCTATTGGTTATTGGCCGGAGAGTCATCTCGGTCATGTCTACGTGTCTCCCGAACCCGTAGGGTCTACACACTTAAGGTTCGGTGACGTTAGGGTTATAGAGATATTAGTGTGTGGTAACCCGAAAGTTGTTCGGAGTCTCGGATGAGATCCCGGACGTCACGAGGAGTTCCGGAATGGTCCGGAGGTAAAGATTTATATATGGGAAGTCTTGTTTTGGTCGCCGGAAAAGTTCCGCGCATTATCGGTATTGTACCGGGAGTGCCGAAAGGGGTCCGGGGGTCCACCAAGGGGGTCCACCTGCCCCGGGGGGCCACATGGGCTGTACGGGTGTGCGCCTTGGCCTATATGGGCCAAGGGAACCAGCCCCAAGAGGCCCATGCGCCAAGAGATAAGGGAAAGGAAGAGTCCTAAAGGGGGAAGGCACCTCCTAGGTGCCTTGGGGAGGATGGACTCCTCCCTGGCCGCACCCTTCCTTGTAGGAAGGGCCAAGGCTGTGCCCCCCCTCTCCCTTAGCCCTATATACAGTGGGGGGAAGGGAGGGCAGCCGCACCTAAGCCCTGGCGCCTCCCTCTCCCTCCCATGACACATCTCCCTCCTCCCGCGGCGCTTGGCGAAGCCCTGTTGGAATCCCGCTACTTCCACCACCACGCCGTCGTGCTGCTGGATCTCCATCAACCTCTCCTCCCCCTTGCTGGATCAAGAAGGAGGAGACGTCGCTGCTCCGTATGTGTGTTGAACGCGGAGGTGCCGTCCGTTCGGCGCTAGGGTCATCGGTGATTTGGATCACGACGAGTACGACTCCATCAACCCCGTTCTCTTGAACGCTTCCGCGCGCGATCTACAAGGGTATGTAGATGCACTTTCCTTCCCCTCGTTGCTAGTTTCTCCATAGATAGATCTTGGTGACACGTAGGAAAATTTTGAATTTCTGCTACGTTCCCCAACACGGATGTGTGGCGTCGACGAAGCCGGTGCGCTGCTCACAGAACACCTGCTCGGTGAGGTGGCCGTGCAAGAAGGCGTTGGAGACGTCTAACTGATGCATGGGCCAAGCTCGGGAGACGGCCAGCTGAAGCACGGTGCGGATCATGCCCGGTTTAACAACCGGAGCAAAGTGTCGGTGAAGTCCACGCCCGCACGTTGCCGAAAGCCTCGAACCACCCAGCAAGCTTTGTACCGCTCAAGAGTCCCGTCAGGACGAGTCTTATGCCGAAAGACCCACTTGCCCATGATGATGTTGGCACGAGGTGGCCGAGGGACAAGCTGCCAGGTGCGGTTCCGTTGGAGCGCATCAAACTCTTCCTGCATCACAGCGAGCCAATGAGGGTCCCGAAGGGCGGCTCGAGCTGACGATGGGAGAGGGGACGACTCGGAGACGGAAGCGGCAAGGAGATACTCATCGCTGGTGTACCGCGTACTCGCGCGGAAGGTACCGGCCCGAGAGCGAGTCATCGGGCGGGGCAGCGAGTCCGGGGCGACGGGCGAAGACGAAGAAGAGCCCGCCGCCACTGATGCCGCGGGTGAGACCGCGGGTGAGGCCGCCGCGGGTGAGGCCGCCGGCGAGGGTTCAGGGGAGGCCGCCGGCGAGGGCGCGGAGGGCGCCGAGGAGGCCCACGCTGATGGTGGCGCAGGGGGCGTCGCAGGCACCGGGAGGGGTGCAGCCCCTAAGGAAACCGGTCGGGGAGGAACTCGACCCGGGGCACGGGGGGCACCCTCAAAGCCAGGAGGCGGCCCGAGAGAAGTGCTCGAGCAGCCGTCACTAAGAGCGGGCAAGGCCGCAACATCCGAAGGTACCTGCTAAAACGGAAAAACCATCTCATCAAAGTAAACGTGTCGAGAAGTGATGACCTGATGTGAGATAGGATCATAGCAGCGGTAGCCTTAGGTGTTGGGGGGATAGCCAAAAAAATACAGGCCACGGACCATGGTGCGAGCTTATGAGGAGTAGTGGAAGCGATGCTAGGGTAGCACAAGCAACCGAAAATGCGAAGCTCGGTGTAGGAAGGTGGCGTGCCTAACAAAAGATGAGGAGGAGCAAAATTCCCGCGAGTGCGACAGGGACGGATGTTGAGGAGTAGTGATGCGGTGGCGAGCGCGTCAGGCCAGAAACGTGGTGGCACGTTGGCGTGAAAGAGGAGGGTGCGAACGCAGTCATTAAGAGTGCGAAGCACGCGCTCAGCGCGGCCATTTTGTTGCGAAGTGTACGGGCAAGTGAGACGAAAAATCGGGCCATGTGTGGCGAGAAGGTTGCGGATGGCAAGATTATTGAACTCCTTCCCATTGTCTGTTTGCAACGCATGAATGGGGCGACCAAACTGCGTGGAGACATAGGAGTAGAATGCGGTGAGAGTGGCAAAAGTATCCGACTTTCGCCGCAACAGGAAGGTCCACACATAGTGCGAAAAATCATCAAGAATAACTAGATAATAGAGATAGCCCGTGTTACTTGCAACAGAAGAGGTCCAAACATCACTATGAATTAACTCAAATGGGTATGAAGCAACATGCGAGGAAGTGCTAAAGGGTAAACGAGTATGTTTGCCGAGACGACAAGCATGACAAGTGTGATCGTCGATCTTATTACACGTGAATGAAAAACTGCGAAGAATATGACGAAGGGTGGTAGTGTTGGGATGACCAAGACGAGCATGCCAAAGGTCCACTACAGCGGAAAGCGCCATGGGTGCAGCGACGGAGGATGTGGAGGAGTGGACCGGGTAGAGATCGTCGGGGCTGTCACATCGGTGGAGCACCATCCGGGTACGGGCATCATTAAAAGAAAAGCCAAACATGTCAAATTCAACGGTGACAGGGTTTTCACGTGTAAGAGAACGAACAGAAACAAGATTTTTAATGATGTCAGGTGAAACGAGTACGTTAGAAAGATGTAATGGAACGGAGTTAGAAGTAAAAGCAGCACGGCCGACATGAGTGATGGGCATGGAAGAACCGTCGCCCACGGTAATGCGAGCAGCAGTGTGAACAGGGTGAGCGGTAAGAAGGTTATCGGGGTTGGCGACCATGTGAGCCGTAGCTCCGGTGTCCATGTACCAGTCGCCACCGCCGGTGTACTGCTGTGGCGTGGGGGCGGTGTGGAGGGCCGCTAGCAGCGCGGGGTCCCATGGCGCCGGCGGGAGGGCCAGGGCCGACGGCAGAGGCTGTGTCGGCGGCGCCACGAGCCCACCGGCCGGAGGCAGCCCATAGAGGGGCCGTAGAGCGGCGCCGGCGGATACGCCTGAGGGGCCACGTACAGAGCCTGATGAGGGGTCGGGCGGGCGCCAAAAACATCGGGGACGGGGGCGCGCGGTATGGGCATGGAGTATGCGTGGACAACCCCCGTCCAGGGGTTCTGGCCGGCCTGCCAGGGCGCCGGCGGGAGCGGGTGCTGCGGCTGGCGCGACGCCCCGCGATGGGCAGCTGGTGGCTGCTGCTGCTGCTGTCGGCCACCTCGGCTGCGACGCCCGCCCCGACGCTGTTGCTGCTCGGCGGAGGGGCCTGCGGCGGCCCGGCATATGGGAACCCGAGTGACGGCTGCACGTGGAGGGGCCCCTGGGCGGGCCACGGCGGGGGAGCCGGAGCGGTGGGCGGCGTACCGCCGCGGGTTCCGGCGGTGAGAGATGTATGGGTGGCCCGGGTGCGCGACATCCGCATCCTCCTCTCCTCCAGCTTCAGGTACGCGACGATCTTGGGGAAGGTCGGGTTGGTGATGAGAGGGATGTTGGAGGCGGCGTTCCCGAAGTCTTCGTTCAGGCCGGCGATGAGAGTGCTGAGGAGGAGCTCGTCGGATACCTTCTCGCCGAGGTCACGGAGCTCGTCGACAAGCTTCTTGAGGCGCATGCAATAATCGTCGACCGACGATTCAAGCTGCTGGTACCCAAAAAACTCGCCGTGCAAGAAAACCTTGCGTTGGAGAGCGTTGTCAGTGAAGAGGCCGTTGAGCTTAGTCCAAACAGCGTGAGCGTCATCATCGGCGGAGACCATCGTGTGGAAGAGGTCCTTCGAGATGGTGGTGTAGAACCAGCGGAAAAGAGTGGCGTCGATGGACGTCCACTCCTCATCGTCCTCCATGAAGCGGGAGTCCACGGAGCCATCGATGTGATCCCGGAGATTGTACTCACGAAACACAAGGGAGAAGTACGTCTTCCAGGCATAGTAGGTGGAGGTGAGGTGATCGAGAACGACGGGAACCCGAGCAAGGATATTGAGATCACGGATGACGACGGGATCGGGGCCGTCGAAGGGGTTGGTGCGGCGGCTGCGGGTGGTACCGGTGGAGCCGGGGGAGGCCATGGCCGAGAGGGGAGGGCGGCGGCGCGTGGTGAAGCGGCGCGGCGGGAGGGATGGCGGCGCGGCGCGGGTGGCGGCGCTGCGGGTTGCGGGCGGAAGCGCGAGGCGGTGGCGGCACACAGGGGGCGGCGGCGGCACGAAGTGGCGGCGGCGGCGGGTGGCGGCGGCGGCAGGAGTTAGGGTTAGGATCGTAGGTCTGATACCATGTTAGAAACGAATGTTTTGTCAATACAACTCAATGTATTGATCAGTGCATAACGCACGTATATATGGAGTACAAGTTGGGCCACAATCTCAACTATACAATGACTAGGAGGTGGGCCGGACTATACAATATACATGCACAACCATATATTCAACAGTCAGGTCAGCATAAGCTGGCCCTTGTTTTTTTTGTTTGAACCAGATTTGCTGGTTCAGAGTTTTGCAGGCATGTGTTGCGCTGTACTGATGTCGGTCTTGTACAGTGACACTTGAAGATGTATCAAAATCTGTCGTACAAAATAAAGGAGCACTCAGGACCATGACTTACATATTGGCATGCATGATTCTAGTTCGGCCGAGGCCTCTAATATCCCAGGTTAGCTCGAAATGTTCTGTTTCTTCTTGGGTTATAAATATTTGCTGATTCTTCATTAGATTCTTTTATTCTTGCAGGGTGTATGTCCTGTTATGTTGGGTTTGCTGTTATTTGGGTGCGGCTAGCTACACAGCATCCGCGGGCCATGCATGTGACATGCATGCTAGGTAATCTTGACTCCGGTGCGGCGGTGCCGGAACCTCCTCCGCTAGTTATGACTGCCATGGCTATGCTTGAAGTCAGAATCACCATGATGACTGTAGTGGCCGCACTCATATTAGAACGGCAGCCGCGGTATGTGATCAGGCCTTTACTATCATCCTCTCAATTTGGGATCACCTGCAAGAGAAAGAGCGTGAGAGCCTAAGAGGGTAGTACAACATTACAAACAAGTTGACTTTTATCCATGGAATTGATCTGATACGAAGCTGATGCCACATAAAAGGTTAACTAAGTTCTTATCTCCAGTATGTCATGATGTTACAGTTCAATTAATTTTCACCTCTCTAGCCACTATGCACGGAAGGTATTTGCTAATCTGCACAATGATATTTTCCGATAAAATATGCCAATAATATCACCTTCATTTTTTATTGATGTCGTCTTCTTAATCCCTGCTATAATCCAATTTGACCATATAAAAAGTTTTTCCACAATCTTTCCAAGTATGTATTTTTTTCATGTAAGTATCTAACTGCAGGTGGAAGAATAAGATTCACTGTGTGTGCAACGGCAACAATAAATAACATGTCATTAGGGAGACTTCTGACAATTGTATCCTGCATTTTTTTGGCATTAGTACAAGTGTTCTGCTGCATTATTCAACTATGCACAATGAAGCTGATATAGGGTATGGACTAGACAATTGATTCAGTTTTTTTTCCAGAAGGTATGCAGATTGGGCATCAAAGTAGACAACAAACGATGACATTCTGCACCTTAGTCCATGGACAACTTAAAAGTTGATTGCTACTGTCTATTTTATATTGATGTGATCGCCAGCGAGAACAATTTTTTGACTGAAGTTGTTTCATTAAACATGTCCTTTTATTTGTGTGAAGTTGTTCAGACTTTTCTTTAAATGTTTTTAGTTGCGTAAAAGAGAATTATGAGTAATGTTTTCTTAGCTGATTATGAGTAATGTTTGGTACCATGCAGGACCAAGGAAGGAATCAGAAGCAAATTATAACACTTCAGTTCATGGTCTAGGAGAGCAGGAAAGCACACATCCATCTTTGTGATATTCTCGTATGAATAATACTAACACTACGTACAGAATCTCTCAATAGTCTAGATGGGTAATCAGTAATGTTTAGTAATTCATATTTCTGCTTCACCTTTCAGTTAAAGTATTTGTTGCCCAAGTGAGCACCATATTACAGGAATTTTATAATTCATTAAGCTATAGGTGTGTTTTAATATCTCAGTACATGGATCAGATTTTTGAGGTCTTACTTGATAATACTCTCAGTTAAGTTTATCACCAACTATGTTGAACCACATTTAAGTTATACTCCTCCGTTTCTAAATATAAGCCTTTTTAGAGATTACAATATGAACTACATACGGAGGGAGTATTTGTTCGTCCACATGATTTCATATACTGCATTTTGTTTGCACAATCCATCACTGAGCATGTATTTGTTTTAACAGAGCACTGCAACGAATCTGTTATTTACCTCAGGACGGTAAGAAAAAAATACAATTAATGACAAGGTATTAGAATAATCTAGACATTATTTTAGCATATGTTTTGAAGTAAATGGTGGAAATGTCTGTATATTTTTCTCCCAACAGGTCATGGTCATCTTGTTTCTATGCATATAAATTTCATGGCCAGTTTCTTAGCTTAGCGGCTGATGGTTGGCTCTCCTATCTAACTGTCTAACTTGCTTTGACCAGGTGATGTAGATATCCTAGAAATCATGTGACCATCACCCGCTGTTCAATATTGTATTTGGCCATTCTGCTATTTGTGTGTGCCTGCACCCTGCAGTATATCGTTCTTCTCATGTTCATTATGGCAGTGAAATTCTAGCTACGACAAGGTATTATTCTGAGGCCAGGTTATTTCCTATTTGATGTTTGGTGAATGGTTCTTCTTCATGCTTTCAGTAGCATTTCACTAATAATCCTTATAGAGACTCATTTGGATGGTTTAAGGAAATGATCTCATTTCTCAACAACAAACTGCACTAGGACATCTTGGACCTATTCTCCACATTTTTAAGCTAGGTGAGTTGGACAGCATGTCATCGGGGGAAACCATTTCTTCCTTCCGATCTGTGGGCTAAATTTGTTATCACCATATGTTTAAAATTTTGTGTCAGGCCTGAACTTTTGAGGAATTGTTAGATATGTTGGTGAATGGGCAAGCGGCGCTAGACATGGCGGGGCACGAGAGCACGAGAGAGAATGCCGAGGGGGGCAACATAAATGGGAGTTCACCGTTATGCTCGTGTGGTCAGCAACTAGAGCATGGATACACGAGTACAAGACCTTCATCGTCGTCTATGGACATCAGAGCAGAGGAGAAGTCATGACGGACATCAGACCAGTGGAGACGGTGAAGGGGGCAACGAAGTGCATTTTCATTAATTGCAGAATTTTATGTCACCGTCATTTTATACGCGTTGAACTCATCCAGTGTGTTTATATATGGGATGTATTAGAAGGAGCGATATTTATAGCAATACAATCATAAGCCATATGTAACATTCACATGATGAATTACCGTTTATTTGAATGGTACCATCTTTAAATATAAAAAAATTGGCCCGTGGCGAAGCACGGGCATTGTACTAGTAGATGTTACAGTTGCATTCAGAAAGAAATACGCAGCCAGCTAACAAGGACTGGGTCAAAAGATAACCGTTGCAAGAAATAAACCAAAAGACATCTGTCCGTTTTTAGTACTCGCACCTTACGGTCTCGTCGGATGCGTCGACTCAGAGCAGCAGAGCCGAGTGAGCTTGCCAATTTGCTACCGACACTACGGGGATTTCTGCTACTCGTGCAGCGGTGCTGGATAGTCATCCTGAGTTAGCGAAGGATAATAACACGCATCCTCTTGCTGTGCTAAAGCATCAAGGTATTAACATCTGGGCTGATGGCTATCCGAGTCTGCATGTACAAGCCATCAATTGGCTGCATCAACTCTACTTCCCGATGCCTCCCATTTCGAATGGATTATCCTTGAGCTGCCTTGGTTTGTCATTCGCACCCTCCATGCCTTTGCCTCCCTCACAAATGGTAGTTTTTTTTATAGACTAGTGTAGGTGCATGGTTCAACCTCTCATGATGTACATGCTTGAGTGTTTCACTGACCACCCAACATGCAAGATGTCGGGTCTGTTTGGTTGGAAACTAGTGTGGCCAAGCCAAAGTGTGACTAGCCACACAAGCCACACAAGTGTGGCTGAAAAATTGGACGTCAAACTTTGGCAAAAGTTGATAAAAAAATTGTCTCTATGAGAAGTAGGTCATGGAGGCAATAAAGTGTGGCAAAAATCAAACACATGTCAATTAAACTGTGGCTGCCAAATTTTGATTTGGCAAACTGTGGCTGAAAACCAAACAGCCCCATAAGTACGCCGTAAAACATTCTCATAGCCTTGAGGAGCGTTTCTTTGAACGTGAGTATGAGAACGCAGTAAAAGATGCATGCAGATGCTGTGGATTGATTCTTTGAAGTGAGTATATAGAGTTCTTTTACGGTGCATCAAGTATATTGGAGTTGGTCATTTATGTGGTTGGACCGTTGGAGGGCCCAGATTATTTTCAGTAGTATATTGATTATTTAAGGGCATTTTAGGTACACTATTTGTCTGTCTATCAATCTCCCAGGCAGTTTCACCCATGCTGGTTTCCTCCCGCCATGACCAAGCACTCCTCTCAGCATGCAAGCGCCCTCTTGTCGAGTAGCAGCCATGTGGCCAGCAGTCGTCGATCTTGACGTGCGGCCTCTCTGCTCGTCGGGCACGGCAAGCTCCCATTGGTAGCCTCTGCTTGCCGCGTTCTATTTCGATTTGGCCTGAAGTGAGCTGTAGTTGAAGTCGATTACTTCATACTGTGCTTCATAAAACTACAATCACTCAGGAAACAAAATATGTGTTCTATTCCACTTTTTGAGCGGGCAACTATTTGCATTTTTTTTTGAAAAGGAGGATTATTCCCTGCCTCTGTATAAAAAAATGCACACAATCATTTTATTAAACTAGGTACCAACCAAGTATGTAGTTCAAGCAAGTTAGCAAGTAAAGCGAATGAAAGGAATAAAATGCATGCCACAACCGGCGAAAACACGTCAAGATGACTAAACATGTATCTTATTATTGGACCACTATTCAAACCGGCTATACTTATTCCGTGCTACCGTCTCCCAGCGTGGCATCCATAGGCCATATATGCTCCCTGACTTTCGAATGATCGAGGAACGACCACATACGGATCCATCCAGACGCCCGAAAGATGACCTGCAAAACTTTGTGATGTTGTGTGTAAAATATAGCGTCATTCCAACAGTTTCGTGTAGTCCAAAGTAATGCACATACTCCAACTCAAATATGATGGTCTTAAGCTCTACCCTGTTTAACCAAGTCCAAATTAAACAGAAGATGCTATTAGGAGGACATACATTAAAGGACACATGTATTATACGTCACAATAACTTGGCTAGTGGACATTTGAGAAATAGATGTTGGATTGATTCATCCAGATAATAAAACAACACCGTTTACTACCCTCCCATCTATGCTTTGCCAAGTTGTCCTTAGTCATGATCACTCTCTTTTGCACAAACTACATAAAGACCTTTAATTTTTAAGGCACGTTAATATTCCAAATACAAAGCGACTTAGGGATTCGACCACATAGATTTAACTGAGAAAACTCCTGACACTGAAAGCTTCCAGTTCAGGGTATCTGGTGCATCAGAAAGGTTAACCTCCAGCAATCCACACACAAGATGTAGCCATCTGTCCCACCGTTCCCCCACCAGTCCCCGCCCGAAATGAATATTTAGAGGAACCGAACCTAGTATTGTACTGACTAATACGTCTTTACATTGTACAATACTATAAAAAGTTGGAAATTGTAGGGCTAACAGTGTCTCTCTAGCCAGGTACCTTCCAGAATCTAGTAGTGTTTACGTTCCCTACTAAGAATTTCCTCATATTGAAGAAGGCGAACTTTGTCCTCATCAGACCTTCCAAAAAAGGAGAGTAATTCGGCTGCGCCATGACCAGTGCCAGGGTTTTGGACTGTAAATAGTTGTTACACAATAACTGTATCCACACACCATCCCCCTCTACAGACAGCCTATATAACCATTTACTTAACATACACCTATTATTTACTTCAAGGTATTTGATACCTAAACCTACTTGGTCTTTCGGCCTACAAATTATATCCCACTTGCTAGTCTATACCTTGATTTATGCTCATAAGTTTGCCAAAAGAACACGATCGATGAATGTCCAACCTTCTTCGTACCCCCATGGGCACTTGAAAGAAGGATAAAAAGAACATGTGCATGCTTGGTAAGCACAAAAATTATTAGAATTAGCCGACCCCATAAAACATAAGCTTGCCTTCAAACAACTTAGATTTTTCTCAAACGACCTTCAATGCACTTCCATTCCTTGTTGGTTAACTTACGGTGATGAATTTAGGATTCCTTGGTAACTAAATGTAGGGATCCCAACTCACACCAAAACAACTGTCTATAATTTGCCTATTGCTCTTTGGCGCGCCCAAAGTAGAACAGTTCACTCCCGTTGAAATTTATTTTCAAACCACCTGTTCTTCAAAAAGACATATAATCAGTTTTATATTTCTAGCTTTTGACATATCATGTTCGATGAAAATAATTGTGTCATCCGCATATTCTAGTATGGACACCCCACCATCCACGAGATGAGGAATGAGCCCACCTACCTTCCCGTCCTCTTTGGCTCTACCAACGAGGACCGCCAACATATCAGCAACGACTTTAAATAGGATAGGAGACATTGGATCCCCGACCACGGTCCCTTTTACATCTGGAAATAATGACCTATGTCGTCATTAACCTTGATCCCGACGCTGTCTGCTTGTACAAAGGATTCGACCTGCTTCCTCCAGGCAACATCAAAACCATTTGTATGTAAGCTTTGCTACAAGAATGGCCACTTAACTTTATCACAAGCCTTCTCAAAATCCACTTTGAAGACAACTCCATCAAGTTTCTTCGAGTGAATTTCATGTAGGGTTTCATGCAAAATGACTACCCCCTATAGAATATGTCGTCTAGGCATGAAAGTCGTCTTAGTCGGCTGAACCACATTATGCGCAATATGTGTGAGGAGATTCACACCAACTTTAGAAAAATCTTAAAGCTCATATTAAGCAGACACATCACTCTGAACTGCTCAATGCGAACCGTCTCCTTCTTCTTTGGAAACAACGTAATCGTTCCAAAGTTAAGTTTAAACAATTGGAGTTGGCCATTAAACAAATCATGGAACATAGGCATCAGGTCCCCTTTAATAATACCCCAAGATCTCTTATAAAATTCTGCAGGAAACCCATCCGGGCCAGGTGCCTTATTATTCTTCATTTGTGCAATTTCCTCAAACGCCTCCTTTTCCGAGAAAGGAGTAGTTATCACCTCATTCTCATCGGCCCCCAGATGAGATATATCATTAACCACATTCTTGTCTAGAGAGGCAAAATTCTCCACCGATGCCCAAAGAGCTTTTTGTAAAAAAAATTGAGATATACAATTATAGGTTCTCGTCCTATAATCGTACCCTCATCCTGCTCAAGTTGGATGATTTTATTTTTCCTATGTTTTTCATTCGCGGTCATATGGAAAAACTGGGTATTATTTTCCCTTTGAACCACCCATCGAATTTTAGCTCTGGTTACCCATTATATCTCTTCTTCTATAAGAAGCTTTTCGAGCTTCTCCTCAGCCTCTCGTTTGGCCACACGGTTAGTTACATCGATCATATATATGGACCTCGGCTTTTAGATTTAGATCGTTAATGAGATTAAGAAGCTAAGTCAATAGATAAACATTTCTTTAAACAATACAACAAAGATGTGTGAACAAGTACCATCTTGGGTTAACTCATCAAAGATTGACATGATTTCTCTGTCTTCTAATGGCTCTGTTGAACAGTTGCATCAAACTTCCAAGAATCGATGCAGCTACCCCTCTGACCATAAATGGTCCTTGGTTCAGTGCTACAAGGATATGCTATATGAAAAAGACCACATGATGACACTCGAGTGGTAAACCACTCACCAACCCGCTATCCTCTGAAAAGTGTGAAGACTGTTTGAACAAACATACATAAAGATACTACAAAAGAAGAGATAAAGTGCACAACCAATAGAATGTTTCACTATTTACAAATGTCTTAATTTTACTACTGGAAAGAAAATAATCAATGATGTCATTTTCTTTCGTTGATAAAATGCGACACAATGACTCAATGGCTTTGTCACGGAGACAGGTTTCTTCGACCACCAACACACAGTACAATTGCATTTTGAAAGAAATGGGTAGCCAGTTAACAAACACTGGATCAAGATAGCACTTGCAAGAACTCAGGTATAATCATTCCATCCAAACAACTGAATACATCCAGAAGCCGAAAGATATCTTATCGTTCCTACAACCTAGGTATATGCATCAATTCTATGTAGGGTAGCCGAGTGAACTTCTACATTTGCTACTACCACTACTAGGATGAAGGGCATATCACAGCTGGTTGCGAGTGATGACCTGTGATGCGGTAGCTGCTAGCCCACCTAAGTTACTGATGGATAAAAACAAACTTCGTCTTGTTTTACCAAGACACCAAGGCATACATATCTTGGCTGATGATCATCTAGATGCCCACGAGGTTCCATTTCTCTACTCAAACTCCAGATCCCGATGCCTCCCATTTTGAACGGATCATGCCTTTGTTTGTCACTCACACCCTCCATGCCTCCCACCATGCTCCACAATGTTATTTTATAGACGAGTGTAGGTGCACAGTTCGACCTCTCAATATGTACAAGCTCGAGTCTTTCACCAACCATCCGAAATGCAAGATGTAGGTAGCTTTGAAGAGCTAGTTGGTTTGCATGCAGAGATGCCTTGGATTTTTTTTATTTAAGAAAGTGCACCCAAATGGTATTTTATATCTGATAATTATCAGTGAAAATAGTAACCATCATATGGATTCTTGGAATATATGGTACCTAGATGGCAGGACAAGGATGCATGTCCCACATACTGCAGATGCCCCATGTCCATTGTTGTAAATTCATACGGCATGTTCATCTATCCTTGCAATGAAAGTGTTTCAGTTTCCTTAGTTCTTATACTCTCTGTTTTTTTTAGAATTTCTTCTACTCGGTGTGACATGGGCTAGACAAATAGAGCCCTTGAATAAAGACGGGCCACTCAGGCAGAGTGCCTCTAGATGTTGTCAAGGCAGTAGTGTTTAACCACTATCCCATTGCGTCCGTTTTTTCACCTTCATATGAGTTAGACATATCGCTTTCTACATGCTTTACTGAATTAACACGTCTTCGGTGCTTTCGATTGTACTCCCTTGGGACAAGCTTTTTTGGACGGAGGTAGTACTTGATAACTGTCCATGTGTTTCAATGGAGCACAAATATAAAAATTGTGATTTACATTTCCATGTACTCTGTTTTCAATGTACCTTCATTTCGTGGTTCCATTTACCCTGACTATTAAAGATATCACAAATTTACCCTGAATTTGTTGCTGATGGCTGCACATCAGCGACCAATTTGTTCCTCTCATTGTGTACCTGCATGTTGTTTTACAATATGTTCATGTGTTCATCGCATTACAGAGAGAAAACTGAATCGCCTGTATATATCTAATTCAGTTAAACTCCCCGTACAGCTGGACGAGTGATCAACAAAACAGAACTCTGTTTATATACAGTCTGGAATTCTAGAGAAATAAAATGATCTTTTGAGTTGCTAGGCCCAACATAATCATTTGTGATGGGAACAAAAACGGCTTAACTATGTGAACTGAACCAGGATAATAGGTTCCAAATGCCATCACGTGTAAACTGTGGACTTATCTGTATTAGAGTATATTCGGTTTTGCATAGTTTTGGTAGAACGTCCGTGGCCTGAATTGCCGCGCTAGGCGCACTGCCGTCCGTAGTATGGTTTCCTCCGCTGCGCCTTCCATCATCTGTCTCCAAGAAAGTAAACTGTCCATGGTCTCGCCCGATATCGTTGCCCAGACCCTGGGCTCTGAGTTCGCCGACTTCTACTGGCTGCCTGCGGATGGTACGCGTGGTGGCATCATCCTCGCTTGGCGAGCGGATCACGTCTCCCTCTCTAACCGTGCCGTCGGCTCATATCACGTCTCCGCCAGGCGCCCCCCCCCCCCCCCCCCCCCCCGGTGGATTACGGGCGTCTACGGGCCACAGGCTGACGCGGAGAAACTCGAGTTTCTCGCCGAGCTCCACGACCTTCGCTCCACGATTTCTGGCCCTTGGATCATTGATGGGGACTTTAACATGATCGCATGCACTGAGGACAAAAACAATGACAGAATCAATCACCGCATGATGAGCCGTTTTCGTCGGCTCATCTCCGACCTGGCTCTCCGCGATATCTACCTACAGGGCCGGAGATATACATGGTCAAACGAGCAAACGTTCCCCACCCTCGTTAAGAGCGACCGCATCCTCTACACCACTTCTTGGACGACCCTATACGCGCACTGCTCTCTGCGCTGCCTCGCCTCCGCCGTGTCGGATCACTTCCCACTCTTGCTCGAGTGTTCGCCCCAAACCTCCTCGAAGCGACACTTTCACTTTGAGCGATTCTGGATCAAGCTGGACGGTTTCCACCAGTTGGTTGACGAAGCATGGAACTCTGTCGCCCCCGACGCCGACCCGTTTCACACCATCTACTTCCGCCTAAAGGCTACCGCGCGACGGCTGCAGGGCTAGAGCGCGCGAAAAATTGGCCATGTCTCCACACAAATCATGCTCGCCCGCGAGCTCATTCTCCGGCTTGACACCGCCCAGGACACCCGCCCGCTTGCTCCACCTGAGGCTTGGCTACGGCGTGAGCTCAAGCGCGCCTACCTCGGGCTCTCCTCGCTGGAACGCTCGATCGCCCGCGAACGGGCTCGCTTCTGCTGGCTCAAGGCTGGTGACACCAGCACAGCGTTCTTCAAAATCCACGCGGCGCATCGTAGCAAGAAGAATTCCATCTCCTGCCTGCGTATGGGAGACGCGACCGTGTTTGACGACGAGGCCATTGCTCGGGCAGCCTTCGACCATTTCACTTCCATCATCGGTCGTGCTACCGCACATGATTTCAGCCTCAACCTGGAGGCCCTGGACCCCCGTCACTTTGACCTTGCTGAGCTCGACCGGCCATTCACCGAGGAGGAAATTAAATATGGGCTGCCGTGAAGTCGCTCCCGCTCGGCAAAGCGCCTGGCCCGGATGGGTTCACCGCTGAGTTCCTTCGGGCATGCTGGGGCACTATCAAGGGAGACGTTTGCGCCGTTTTCGGCAAGATCTTCTCAATGAATGGCTGTGGCTTTCAGAAGTTAAACCAAGCTCTAATCACTCTCCTCCCCAAGAAGGCCGACGCTTCCAGCCTGTTCGACTATCGCCCTATTAGTCTGATCCACCTTGTTGCCAAGCTTTTTGCCAAGGTTTTGTCCTTGCGCCTTGCTCCGAGGATGGCGACCCTCGTGTCTAATAACCAGAGTGCTTTCATCGCCGGCCGCGGCATCCATGACAACTTCCTGCTTGTCCAGCAGACGACGCGTTTGCTGCACAATCTCAAAGCACCTCGAATCCTTCTCAAGCTGGACATTGCTCGTGCATTTGACACAGTCTCCTGGCCCTTTCTCCTCGAGACACTCGCGCACCCGGGCTTTGGGAGGCGCTGGTGTGCCTGGATCTGCATGCTGCTCTCTACTGCGTCCACTCGTGTGCTTGTCAATGGCAACCCGGGGCCTCCGATCCAACATGAGCAAGGATTGCGCCAGGGCGACCCTGTTTCCCCCATGCTATTCGCCATTGTCATTGGACACTTTAAACAGCCTACTCCAGCATGCCGTCTCTAACGGCGTCCTTCAACGGCTCACCAACAGGCATGCGGCATCTAGCATCTCCCTCTTTGCCGACGACGTTGTGCTCTTCTGTCACCCAGACCCAGCTAAGCTGCGCACCATCTGCAAGCTCTTGGACTCCTTTGGCAAGGCCTCTGGCCTCAAGACTAGTTTCGCCAAGTGCTCGGCAACTCCCATCAGATGCCCTCCCGAGGTGCTGCCTGACATTGCTTCCACCTTGGACTGCCCCATCAAGCTCTTCCTGATCAAGTACCTTGGCTTGCCGCTGTCCGTGCGCAAGGCCTCCTCCTCTGACCTGATGCCCCTGCTCGACAAGCTCCTCCTCAAGCTTGCAACATGGAGGGCCGCGCTGCTCAACTGTGGGGAGCGGCTCGCGCTTGTGCGGCATGTCCTCACCGCAATGCCGGCCCACATCCTTATGGCCATGGCCGTCTCAAAACCCATCTTGCGGCGAGTCACCCGCATCATTCGCGACTTCCTCTGGCAAGGATGCAAAGACGTGCGCGTTGGTTGTTGCCTTGTCAGTTGGGCCAAGGTCTGCCGCCCTGTCAAGCTGGGCGGTCTCGGTGTGCGCGACCTCCACCGCGCTGGTATTGCGCTGTGTACTCGATGGCTCTGGTTGCAGGCCACGGACCCGACGCGCCCATGGCGCCACCTGCACTTGCCGCATGATCGTGAGGTTCAGCAAATCTTCAGAGCTTCCACTGTCTGGACGCTTGGCGATGGCAATACTTGCAGGTTCTGGACTGATCACTGGCTCCACGGCCAGTCCATTGCCGAGATCGCCCTCAGCCTCGTGGCCTTGGTTCCACGGAGAAGAAGGCACACGCGCCTTGTCTGCGACGGGCTACGCAACCCAGGTTGGATATCTGACATCACTGGCGCCCTTGGGCCACTAGCGACCCTCGAGTACGTCGACATTTGGCGCCGCTTGCAGACGGTCTCCCTTACACCCGCTCCGGACGCGCTCTCTTAGCGTTGGAACGCGACGGGAGTTTATACTGCCAGCTCCTGCTACACCGCCCTGTTCGTTGGATCGACTACCGCTCCCTTCTAGAAGCTGATCTGGCGCAGCTGGGCACCTCTCAACGTCAAGTTTTTCATGTGGCTCGCTTCCTAGAATCGATGTTGGACTGCTGATCGCCTCGCACGCCGCGGGCTGCCACAGCCCGCCGCCTGTCAGTTCTGTGACCAGGATGGCGAAACCCTGCACCACATCCTCGCCGGTTGTGTATTTGCGCACATCACCTGGCACGAAGTTCTCTCATGGTGCAGACTGCCGATCCCTCCTCCGGACGGCCAAACCGAGTTTTTCGAGTGGTGGTACGCTTGCACGCTCACCGCTCCATCATGCTTCCGTAAAGGCTTTGCTTCTTTGGTCATTATAACGGCCTGGGCCATCTGGAAGCACCGGAACAGCATCATCTTCGATGGCATGCAACCTTCCAATGGCGACCTCCTAGCCACGATCAAGGACGAGGCTCGACGCTGGGCTAGAGCTGGCGCCCAAGGATTAGATAGGATCCTCCCTGTAACCTGACCGTTGTACCTTGGGGCTGAGCAACCCCCTCTCTCTGGCTCACCGGTCGCCCGAATGCCGCCTCACAGTGTACGGTTTTTAGGGCTACCAACAATGTACTCTCTCCTTCTTCTATCAATGGAATGATACACCACAGTGCGTATTCGCGAAAAAAAATTGTAATCTATCTCTACTATTCTTGGACTCCAAGACTTGTATCTTATATAAACAGCCCATCGAGGCCCCAATACATATTCATGAAATCTTAATCTTATATTCTCGATCCCCTCTGGCATTCTGCTATGCGTCATGAGTTTGATGCTCTTCAGCAAAATAACACGGTGTTGATTTTGATGAGACATTTTCTCCTGTTGTAAAACCTAGTACAATTCGGGTTATTCTTAGTCTTGTTGTCTCCTCTTCTTGGTCAATTCATCAACTCGATGTTAAATATGCTTTTCTTCACGGCACTCTCAATGAAACTGTCTATTGTCAACAACCTTCTGGTTTTGAGAATCCCTCTTCTCCCAATTTTGTTTGCCTTCTTCACAAATCTCTGTATGATCTTAAACAAGCTCCTCGTGCTTGGTTCCATCGCTTCACCACCTTTATTCAAACAATAGGTTTTACCTCATCTAAATCTGATTCTTCTCTCTTTATTTTTCGTTCCTCCTCCCATACTGCATATCTTTTACTATATGTTGATGATATCATTCTCACTGCCTCTTCTGATTCTTTTTTACAACATATTATTGTTGGGGAACGTAGTAATTTCAAAAAATTTCCTGCGCACATGCAAGATCATGGTGATGCATAGCAACGAGAGGGGAGAGTGTTGTCTACGTACCCTTGTAGACCGGCAACGGAAGCGTTGACACAACATAGAGGAAGTAGTCGTATGTCTTCCCGATCCGACCGATCCAAGTACCGAACGTATGGCACCTCCGAGTTCTGCACACGTTCTACTCGGCGACGTCCCTCGAGCTCCGATCCAGCCGAGTGTTGAGGGAGAGTTTCGTCAGCACGACGGCGTGATGATGGTGATGATGTTCTACCGACGCAGGGCTTTGCCTAAGCACCGCTACAATATGACCGAGGTGGAATATGGTGGAAGGGGGCACCGCACACGGCTAAGGAACAATCACGAAGATCAACTTGTGTGTCATGGGGTGCCCCCTGCCCCCGTATATAAAGGAGGGAGGGGGAGGTGCGGCCGGCCCCTAGGGGTGCGCCTGGAGGAGTACTACTCCCACCGGGAGTAGGACTCCCCCCTCTTGCCTTATTGGAGAAGGAAAGGGGAAGGGGGAAAGAGGAAAGAGGGGCGCCCCCCCTTCCTTGTCCTATTCGGACTAGGGGGGAGGGGGCGCGCGGCCTGCCCTGGCCGGCCCTCCTCTTCTCCCTTAGGTCCCATGTAGGCCCATTAACCTTCAGGGGGTTCCGGTAACCCCCCGGTACTCCGGTAAAATCCCGATTTCACCCGGAACAATTCCGATATCCAAATATAGGCTTCCGGTATACCAATCTTTATGTCTCGACCATTTCGAGACTCCTCGTCATGTCCGTGATCACATCCAGGACTCCGAACAACCTTCGGTACATCAAAACAAAAAAAACCTAATTACGACCGTCACCGAACTTTAAGCGTGTGGACCCTACGGGTTCAAGAACTATGTAGACATGACCGAGACACGTCTCCGGTCAATAACCAATAGCGGAACCTGGATGCTCATATTGGCTCCCACATATTCTACGAAGACCTTTATCGGTCAGACCGCATAACAACATACATTGTTCCCCTTGTCATCGGTATGTTACTTGCCCGAGATTCGATCGTCGGTATCTCAATACCTAGTTCAATCTCGTTACCGGCAAGTCTCTTTACTGGTTCCGTAATACATCATCCCGCAACTAACTCATTAGTTGCAATGCTTGCAAGGCTTAAGTCATGTGCATTACCGAGAGGGCCCAGAGATACCTCTCCGACAATCGGAGTGACAAATCCTAATCTCGAAATACGCCAACCCAACAAGTACCTTCAGAGACACCTGTAGAGCACCTTTATAATCACCCAGTTACGTTGTGACGTTTGGTAGCACATAAATTTTTCCTCTGGTAAACGGGAGTTGCATAATCTCATAGTCATAGGAACATGTATAAGTCATGAAGAAAGCAATAGCAATAAACTAAATTATCAAGTGCTATGCTAACGGAATGGGTCAAGTCAATCACATCATTCTCCTAATGATGTGATCCCGTTAATCAAATGACAACTCATGTCTATGGTTAGGAAACATAACCATCTTTGATCAACGAGCTAGTCAAGTAGAGGCATACTAGTGACACTCTGTTTGTCTATGTATTCACACGTGTATTATGTTTCCGGTTAATAGAATTCTAGCATGAATAATGAACATTTATCATGATATAAGGAAATAAATAATAACTTTATTATTGCCTCTAGGGCATATTTCCTTCAGTCTCCCACTTGCACTATAGTCAATAATCTAGTTCACATCGCCATGTGATTTAATACCAATAGTTCACATCACCATGTGATTAACACCCATAGTTCACATCGACATGTGACCAACACCCAAAGGGTTTACTAGAGTCAATAATCTAGTTTACATCGCTATGTGATTAACACCCAAAGAGTACTGAGGTGTGATCATGTTTTGCTTGTGAGAGAAGTTTAGTCAACGGGTCTGCCACATTCAGATCCGTAAGTATTTTGCAAATTTCTATGTCAACAATGCTCTGCACAGAGCTACTCTAGCTAATTGCTCCCACTTTCAATATGTATCCAGATTGAGATTTAGAGTCATCTGGATCAGTGTCAAAATTTGCATCAATGTAACCCTTTACGACGAACCTTTTGTCACTTCCATAATCGAGAAACATATCCTTATTCCACTAAGGATAATTTTGACCAATGTCCAGTGATCTACTACTAGATCACTATTGTACTCCTTTGCCAAACTCAGGGCAGGGTATACAATAGGTCTGGTACACAGCATGGCATACTTTATAGAATCTATGGTTGAGGCATAGGGAATAACTTTCATTCTCTCTCTATCTTCTGCCGTGGTCGGGTTTTGAGTCTTACTCAACTTCATACCTTGTAACACAGGCAAGAACTCCTTCTTTGACTGTTCCATTTTGAACTACTTCAAAATCTTGTCAAGGTATGTACTCATTGAAAAACTTATCAAGCGTCTTGATCTATCTCTATAGATCTTGATGCTCAATATGTAAGGAGCTTCACCGAGGTCTTTCTTTGAAAAAACTCATTTCAAACATTCCTTTATGCTTTGCAGAATAATTCTACATCATCTCCGATCAACAATATGTCATACATATACTTATCAGAAATGTTGTAGTGCTCCCACTCACTTTCTTATAAATACAGGCTTCACCGCAAGTCTGTAAAAAACTGTATGCTTTGATCAACTTATCAAAGCATATATTCCAACTCCGAGATGCTTGCACCAGTCCATAGATGGATCACTGGAGCTTGCATATTTTGTTAGTACCTTTAGGATCGACAAAACCTTCTGGTTGCATCATATACAACTCTTCTTTAGTAAATCCTATTAAGGAATGCAGTTTTCTTTATCCATTTGCCAGATTTCATAAAATGCGGCAATAGCTAACATGATTCGGACAGACTTAAGCATAGATACGAGTGAGAAATTCTCATCGTGGTCAACACCTTGAACTTGTCGAAAACCTTTTTGCGACAATTCTAGCTTTGTAGATAGTAACATTACTATCAGCGTCCGTCTTCCTATTGAAGATCCATTTAATCTCAATGGCTCGCCGATCTTTGGGCAAGTCAATCAAAGTCCATACTTTGTTCTTATACATGGATCTCATCTCAAATTTCATGGCCTCAAGCCATTTCGCGGAATCTGGGCTCATCATTGCTTTCTCATAGTTCGTAGGTTCGTCATGGTCAAGTAACATGACCTCCAGAATAGGATTACCGTACCACTCTGGTGCGGATCCCACTCTGGTTTACCTACGAGGTTCGGTAGTAACTTGATCTGAAGTTACATGATCATCATCATTAGCTTCCTCACTAATTTGTGTAGTAGTCACAGGAACAGATTTCTGTGATGAACTACTTTCCAATAAGGGAGCAGGTACAGTTACCTCATCAAGTTCTACTTTTCTCCCACTCACTTCTTTTGAGAGAAACTCCTTCTCTAGAAAGGATCCATTCTCAGCAATGAATATCTTGCCTTCGGATATGTGATAGAAGGTGTACCCAACAGTTTCTTTTGGGTATCCTATGAAGATTTACTTCTCCGATTTGGGTTCGAGCTTATCATGTTGAAACTTTTTCACATAAGCATTGCAGTCTCAAACTTTAAGAAACGACAACTTTGGTTTCTTGCCAAACCACAGTTCATACGGTGTCGCCTCAACGGATTTAGATGGTGCCCTTTTTAACGTGAATGTAGCTGTCTCTAATGCATAACCTCAAAACTATAGTGATTAATCGGTAAGAAACATCATATATTGCACTATATCCAATAATAGTACGGTTATGACGATCGGACACACCATTATGCTATGGTGTTCCAGGTGGCATGATTTTGTGAAACTATTCCACATTGTTTTAATTGAAGACCAAACTCGTAACTCAAATATTTGTCTCTGCGATCAGATCGTAGAAACTTTATTTTCTTGTCATGATGATTTTCCACTTCACTCTGAAGTTCTTTGAACTTTTTAAATGTTTCAGACTTATGTTTCATCAAGTAGATATACCCATATCTGCTCAAATCATCTGTGTAGGTCAGAAAATAACGATACCCGCCGCGAGCCTCAACACTCATGGGACTGCATACATCAGTATGTATTATTTCCAATATGTCAGTTGCTCGCTCCATTGTTCCGGAGAACGGAGTCTTAGTCATCTTGCCCATGAGGCATGGTTCGCAAGAATCAAAATGATTCATAATCAAGTGATTCCAAAATCCCATCAGCATGGAGTTTCTTCATGCGCTTTAACCAATATGACCTAAACGGCAGTGCCACAAATAAGTTGCACTATCATTATTAACTTTGCATCTTTTGGCTTCAATATTATGAATATGTGTGTCACTACGATCGAGATCCAACGACCCATTTTCATTGGGTGTATGACCATAGAAGGTTTTATTCATGTAAACAGAACAACAATTATTCTCTAACTTAAATGAATAACCGTTTTGCAATAAACATGATCAAATCATATTCATGCTCAACGCAAACACCAAATAACATTTATTTAGGTTTAAAACTAATCCCAAAAGTATAGGGAGTGTGCGATGATGATCATATCAATCTTGGAACCACTTCCATCACACATCGTCACTTCACCCTTAACTAGTCTCTGTTCATTCTGCAACTCCCATTTCGAGTTACTACTCTTAGCAACTAACCCAGTATCAAATACCGAGGGGTTGCTATAAACACTAGTAAAGTACACATCAATTACATGTATATCAAATATAGCATTGTTCACTTTGCCATCCTTCTTATCCGCTAAATACTTGGGGCAGTTCCGCTTTTATTGACTAGTCCCTTTGCAGTAGAAGCACTTAGTCTCAGGCTTAGGTCTAGACTTGGGCTTCTTCACTTGAGCAGCAACTTGCTTGCCGTTCTTCTTGAAGTTCCTTTTCTTTCCCTTTGCCCTTTTCTTGAAACTAGTGGTCTTGTTAATCATCAACACTTGATGCTCTTTCTTGATTTCTACCTTCATCGATTTCATCATCATGAAAAGCTCGGGAATCGTTTTCATCATCCCTTGTATACTATAGTTCATCACAAAGTTCTACTAACTTGGTGATGGTGACTAGAGAATTCTGTCAATCACTATTTTATCTGGAAGATTAACTCCCACTTGATTCAAGCGATTGTAGTACCCAGATAATCTGAACACATGCTCACTGCTTGAGCTATTCTCCTCCATCTTTTAGCTATAGAACTTGTTGGAGACTTCATATCTCTCAACTCGGGTATTTGCTTGAAATATTAACTTCAACTCCTGGAACATCCATATGATCCATGACGTTCAAAACGTCTCTGAAGTCCTGATTCTAAGTTGTTAAGCATGGTGCACTAAACTATCAAGTAGTCATCATATTGAGCTAGCCAAACGTTCATGACGTCTGCATCTGCTCCTGGAATAGGTCTGTCACCTAGCGGTGCATTAAGGACATAATTCTTCTGTGCAGCAATGAGGATAAACCTCAGATCACTGATCCAATCCGCATTATTGCTACTAACATCTTTCAACTTAGTTTTCTCTAGGAACATATCAAAAATAAAACAGGGGAGCTAAACGCGAGCTATTGATCTACAACATAGATATGCTAATACTACCAGGACTAAGTTCATGATAAATTTAAGTTCAATTAATCATATTACTTAAGAACTCCCACTTAGAAAGATATCCCTCTAATCTTCTAAGTGATCACGTGATCCAAATCAACTAAACCATAACCGATCATCACGTGAAATGGAGTAGTTTTCAATGGCGAACATCACTATGTTGATCATATCTACTATATGATTCACACTCGACCTTTCAGCCTCAGTGTTTCGAGGCCATATCTGCATATGCTAGGCTCGTCAAGTTTAACCTGAGTATTCTGCGTGTGCAAAACTAGCTTGCACCCATTGTAGATGGACGTAGAGCTTATCACACCCGATCATCACGTGGTGTCTGGGCACGATGAACTTTGGCAACGGTGCATACTCAGGGAGAACACTTTTATCTTGAAATTTAGTGAGAGATCATCTTATAATGCTACCGGCAATTAAAGCAAGATAAGATGCATAAAAGATAAACATCACATGCAATCAAAATATGTGACATGATATGGCCATCATCATCTTGTGCCTTTGATCTCCATCTCCAAAACATCGTCATGATTTCCATCATCACTGGCATGACACCATGATCTCCATCATCTTGATCTATATCAATGTGTCGTCACATGGTCGTCTCGCCAACTATTGCTCTTGCAACTATTGCTATCGCATAGCGATAATTGTAAAGCAATTATTTGGTGCTTGCATATTATGCAATAAAGAGACAACCATAAGGCTTCTGCCGGTTGCCGATAACTTCCACAAAACATAATCATCTTATACAACAACTTATATCTCATCACGTCTTGACCATATCACATCACAACATGCCCTACAAAAACAAGTTAGACGTCCTCTACTTTGTGGTTGCAAGTTTTACGTGGCTGCTACGGGCCGAGCAAGAGCCATTCTTACCTACGCATTGAAAACCACAACGATTGTTTGTCAAGTTAGTGTTGTTTTAACCTTCTCAAGGACTGGGTGTAGCCACACTCGGTTCAACTAAAGTTGGAGAAACTGACACCCGCTAGTCACCTGTGTGCATAGCACGGCGGTAAAACCAATCTCGCGTAAGCGTACGCGTAATGTCAGTCCGGGCCGCTTCATCCAACAATACCGTCGAACCAAAGTGTGACATGCTGGTAAGCAGTATGACTTATATCGCCCACAACTCACTTGTGGTCTACTCGTGCATATGACATCTACGCATAAAACCTGGCTCGAATGCAACTGTTGGGGAACGTAGTAATTTCAAAAAAAAATCCTACGCACACGCAAGATCATGGTGATGCATAGCAACGAGAGGGGAGAGTGTTGTCTACGTACCCTTGTAGACCGGCAATGGAAGCGTTGACACAACGTAGAGGAAGTAGTCGTACGTCTTCCCGATCCGACCG
Source organism: Triticum aestivum (assembly GCF_018294505.1). Taxonomy (NCBI): domain Eukaryota; kingdom Viridiplantae; phylum Streptophyta; class Magnoliopsida; order Poales; family Poaceae; genus Triticum; species Triticum aestivum. The sequence goes on from NC_057794.1 coordinate 514,970,600, forward strand.
ATCCAAGTACCGAACGTACGGCACCTTCGAGTTCTGCACACGTTCAACTCGGTGACGTCCCTCGAGCTCCGATCCAGCCGAGTGTTGAGGGAGAGTTTCGTCAGCACGGCGGCGTGATGACGGTGATGATGTTCTTGTTGGGGAAGGTAGCAGAAATTCATAATTTTCCTACGTGTCACCAAGATCTATCTATGGAGAAACCAGCAACGAGGGGAAGGAGAGTGCATCTACATACCCTTGTAGATCGCTAAGCGGAAGCGTTCAAGAGAACGGGGTTGAAGGAGTCGTACTCGTCGTGATCCAAATCACCGGAGATCCTAGTGCCGAACGGACGGCACCTCCGCGTTCAACACACGTACAGCCCGGTGACGTCTCCCATGCCTTGATCCAGCAAGGAGAGAGGGAGAGGTTGAGGAAGACTCCATCCAGCAGCAGCACAACGGCGTGGTGATGGTGGAGGAGCGTGGCAATCCTGCAGGGCTTCGCCAAGCACTGCGTGAGAGGAGGAGGGAGAGAGGTAGGGCTGCGCCAAGAAGGAGAGGAACTCGTGTGTCTTGCAGCCTCCAATACCTCAAGTAGATATAGGGGAAGGGGAGGGGCTGCGCCCCCACCTAGGGTTCCCTCCCTAGGGGTGGCGGCCACAAGGGGGCGAGGGGGAGGCGCACCAGGGGTGGGCCTTAGGGCCCATCTGCCCTAGGGTTTGCCCCCCTTCCCTCTTGGAGGCACCTTGGGCCTTGGTGGGGGGGGGGGGGCGCACCAGCCCACCTGGGGCTGGTACCCTCCCACACTTGGCACATGCAGCCCTCCGGGACTTGTGGCCCCACTTGGTGGACCCCCGGGACCCTCCCGGTGGTCCCGGTACGTTACCGATAAACCCTGAAACTTTTTCGGTGACCAAAACAGGACTTCCCATATATAAATCTTTACCTCCGTACCATTCCGGAACTCCTCGTGACATCCGGGATCTCATCCGGGACTCCGAACAACATTAGGTAACCACATACAAATTTCCTTTATAACCCTAGCGTCATCAAACCTTAAGTGTGTAGACCCTACGTGTCGTGGAATTGTCACGGCAGATGTCCTTAGTGTCAGGACTTAGTCGTGAGGCCAACACATATATGTGGTAGCTTGAGAGGGGTTGAGCAGGACGAGAGACGCGACGTTTTACCCAGGTTCGACCCCTCACGGTGGAGGTAAAAGCCTACATCCTGCTTCATTGATATTGATGATCATGATCACGGTTATAAGAGTGCTCTAACTTGAGAGCTATTGTCTAAACCTAACTTGTCCAACTTGTGGAACTTGTGAATCTTGTCTCTTTTAGGGAGCCCTGCCCCTCTTTATATATGTTGGAGGGGCGGGTTACATGTAGAGTCCTATTAGGATTAGGACTAGTCTATCTCTAATACAAACCAGATATAAGTCCAGGTCTTAACTCCTTGTAGGACAAATATTCCTCATGCCTTTCCTCTTAAACCGGCCCACCGTTAAACGTGAACCAGCCTTCTGGGCCTTGGGCCTTGTCATCCATCTGTCCCGCATGCCGCATCACCAGTGAGTCATATTGACAAGGTGGGTTGCTTGTAAACCGCCAGGTCAGGGCGGGTCGCCAGTAACTCACCAAGTATCAGCGGGGTCTTCAGATAAACCCTCAAATCTGGCCGGGTTAACTTCCGGCCGGTTTACACCGCGGGGTATATCCCCGACATTAGCCCCCAAGTTTAGCTTGGATTTATTCATGGTAAACTTATGCTGCAAAATAAACACAAGAACAAATTTGACAGGTTATGCTTCGGGTTAAGAATTTTTGTAAACCGGTACCTGATCATCCTTAAGTCCTTGTTATTTCCTCCTTCTGGGAAATCCGGGTCAATAGACCAGCTTCATAATCAATTTGCCGACATTGGCTTGTCACCGAGAAATATTGTGAAGAATAACTCCTTTGATTCAGGTTCGCCGGTTTAAGAAATATGGGTCTGAAAATACTTATCTGATATTCAGCCGGTTTGAAGATGTAAAACTTGCCGGTTTAATATTACCAAAATGGCCAGTTTATAAATATTGATGGCGCCGGGTCATAATTGTTGTCGACACCGGGTCATGTAATTGATCTTCCTGATTTTCTCAAAACTAATAAAATGAAGATGTTCTTCCTTTATATGCATAATACCTGTAGCCCCCAAGTCTTAAGAGGAGAACATAATGATAACTTAAGGCTTGCTCCAATAAGTGTTTCAACCTTGAAGAAATCCGGTTTGTTCATCTCAATCATATAAACTGAATACTCCATATATGTAGCCCCCAAGTGCCGGGTTGTCATGCTTGCAGCAACCTGGAACTTGCAATTGCTTATAAAAACTTCAATCAGTGTAGCCCCCAAGGGCCGGGTCATTATGCAATAATGAGCAGGGACTTTGTAAGTATAATCTTGTAAACTTTGAACAACAACGTGTAGCCCCCAAGGGCCGGCTTAGTAAGATAATACTGAACCGGGACTTGATATATATACTTTAATGAAAATAACATATTATAATGTAGCTTCCATTGTAGGGCTTGAACCCACGTCCACAAGGTTAAGAGCTTTGTGCTTTACCAACTGAGCAACGGATTCTTCAATATTATGGACTAAAACTTGTGTACCTTGAATTGTTGACAGGAGCAATTGGTAGCCCCCAAGGGCCGGCTCATTATAATATGATGAGTCAGGTCTTCAATAAGACTAGTAAAAATGACTTTGCATTAGCCCCCAAGTGTCATGGTGCATGCTTGCAGCGACATGAGACTTGCATGTAATCTCAATTTGAATAATGTAGCCCCCAAGTGTCGGGTTGTAAGCCTGCAGCGACTCGGGACTATTCCTTCCGTTGTAGAATAAATCATATCCTTTGATAAAAGAGTAGACATTGCGCTATAGCGACTTTGAAAACCTTAATAATAAAAATCCAGCCATGTTGGCTATTCAAGATAATATAATCCGGTATGAAAACCTTATCCATTCAACATCATAATGAAATTTCAGCCAAGTTTGGCTATTTGAATAATATAACCCAATGATTTATAAGTGCATGATTCCAATGGCGCAATCCAAATATATAATGGCGACTTGTTGTCCAAAGCCAGGCCGGTTTAACAAACATGTTTCTGCATACAACAAGTTTAAAGTGTCCTGGCGGTTTACCGCCGGACGGGTCATAACGCCCAACATATAACCCGGGTTTATAACCAAGGCTGCACTTAAGAATAATCAAATATGAAATATATCATACCCGTGACATTGAATCACATCGTTGGTTTTACCAACTTTTTGTAGTAAGGGTGATAACCCAAATCTTGAGTACTGATAACTCCTTCCATATTGTGCCGGTTTATAATAAAACCGTGCCAGGTTGTGATAAACACCATGTTACTCCATAAGAGGATGTTAACAACAAGGATCAAACCGGGCAAATAGTCTCCGGATTGACGTGAACTGTGTTCCGTCAATTGATTGGTTAAAAAACTTTGTCGATTTAAAAAACACAATGAAAAACAAAAAAACCCCTTCAAAGAAAAGTGTGAAGCAAAAGCAACGACAAAATCGTTTGCCAAAAAAGGTTTATTTAAGCTGATCAAATGGCGTTACCATGGCCAAACACGACCAAGCTCCCATTAGGTGTAACTATGGTTCTAGTCAGCCAGGTCCCCAAGTGATTCTGTGGCATTTATGCCGACCAAATGGCGTGGTCATGGTTCGGGTTCGACCAAGCCCCCAAGTGATTCTGTGGCCTTAGGCCGACCAAGAGGCATGACTGGTTCAGACATGACCAAGTCCCCAAGTGATCTGGTGGCTCTCGCCTATCAAGAGGCATGGTATTGGTTCGGACACGACCAATCCTCCAAGTGATATAACACGATGCTTTTAGCAAAGCGAACTCAAGGGGTAAACCGAAGGCCGCTTTAGAGCAACTCCGTGTAACCTCACATGATGTAAAAGACCAGAGACCCCGCTTTATGAAGCAGAAGCCCCCATGTGATCAATAATATGTCAGGCCAGTAAGGCGGAATATCCATGTTTGAACCGCGCATCGTGGCAGCAGGTCCTCTTCGGCAATTTTTAACTTTTTGCAAGAGATAAATTCTTCTTTGAACCGGGATCTTGAACCGGATATTGAGATCTTCAAAGCTTTGTGGGAGACATCTTTCCCTTGAACCGGATTTCAAACCGGAATCCTTATTTTTAGCCGGAAATTTTCTGACGGCCTTTAAACTCGCACTTGCGAGAAGTTAATTCCCTTTTGTACCGGACATTGTTAAACCGGATTTGAGCGCTTCAGAGCTTTGTCGGAGAACAAATTTCCCTTGTACCGGATTGTAAACCGGAATCCTTTTCTGATGACCCGAAACATCTTCATTGAGCCAGGATTTTGTAACTGTCATATACTTTCTAATCCGAAAATCTTCTGACAGCATGATGTGAACCCGGGACCGGGTTATCTTTCCCTCCAACGTATTGGGGTTCTTGACTTCACTGAAAACCGGCAACGTTTGCTAAGTCATATCATTGTAGCCCCCAAGTCTCAAGGTGACTCGAGGAGTTGGCTTGAAATTCTCCATATTTGACCATGATATAAACCGGCATAACTTGTATATCATTGGTGTTGATAGCACGATGTGAATCCACAGAAGGTTGAGGTAACTACGGTGGGTTGTAAATGATCCCGTATGAGCCGTGTCAGCAACTCGGCCAATGGTTCCTTCCAACTGGTGATTTGAAGTTAACCAAACTGTAGTGGCGGCGATTTGTGCACCTGCCCATTGAACTCCCCAGTGCAGACGGCAGTTGATAGTATATGATGATTTTCCCCCATTTTGTTGAAATAAAAACCGGGCTACCCAAGCTGTGACTTGCTCATACTCAATAAACAGCTCATGCAGACAAGTGCGGCCTGGTATGTTGATGTAGACCAGGCCGCGAGAGACGGACGATAAGGACGACCGCAACATCAGAGGCAGCTCGGACAGATGAGTCGGCCGCGGCATTGTAAGCTGGTGCGGACGGGGAAGATCGGCACCGGTGTCGTAAACCGGCTCAGATGGGCGAGTTAATCGCAGGCGCGGTCCCAGCAAGCTGATGTAAACCGGGCCACAGGGACGGCGACCTTCTCACGTTCATTCACTGGGTGGTAGGACACGGACGAAATGCCAGTGCAGAATGTTGCTAGCGCATGCTCCGTGCCCGTAACATAGCGCCTCATTTGTAATGAACAATTGTCCTGATGTGCTTAGGCCGGAAATAACCCGCCGTGTAGTTGATGATAACTGTATGAAGCTGAAATTAATCACGGGTGAACCGGCCGCAGTGTGGTAAACCGGTGCGGACGGGTGAGTCGGCCGTGATGTTTGTAAACCGGCGCGGACAATGAGTCGGCCGCATGCGTGGACGCATGAACCGGTGGCCATGGCGGACGGGCGAGTCGTCCGTGGTGTTGTAAGGTGGTGCAGACGAGCAAGTTATCCTCCTTGTTGTAAGCCGGCGCGGACACGAGAGACGGCCACAGGGTTGTAAGCCGGCGCAGTCGCGAGAGACGGCCATGGCGTGGTAATCCGGTGCAGGAATCCATTAAGGACAACCACCTGTGCCAAATAATGTTTGGCGTGTCTTCATCTCTGCGGTGGAATACCACTTTGTGATGGATAATTTTCCTGCATATAAAATACAACAGGGCAAAGGAGCTTTGCTTGGATGAATTAATATGTGCTTAAAAATAAGGTAAATAGCACCTGGTTTTTGTCGGAGGTCGATCCAGTTGTGATAATAAGGCGACCATAAAAATCAGCCAGTAGGTACAGTCAGCCGCGGCATTGCAAATGGTGCAGACAGAAAAATCAATCATAAGTGCAGTAAGCCGTGCGGACGGCGAGTCAATCACGGGCACGGTCCCGGCTAATTGATGTAAACCGGACTGCGGGGCATGCTTATTGGGTCATTCACGCGGTCCTGACGAGTTGACGCGGTCTGGATCACGGGAACGGCAGCTTGCACGCATGCCTCTCGAGTAGCATGACATGGACGAATGCTAGTGCATGTACTCCGTATCCATGATATAATGGCATAAAAAGTTTATCCTGTGTAAAAATATTACAGAGCAAAGTAATTGTTCTTTGAAAAAAAACAATAAATGTTAATAAGATAAATTTAGCTGGATATCACCTGATGTTTTGTGGATGACAGATGATCTGTACGTGGACACTGATTAGCCTTTATCTGATCTGACGTGGCTTTTGCCTCACGGAGCCTTCTCTTAATTAATTTTTTTAACACTATTTGCCTCGGGACTTGATTTTACTTTCACCTCGGGACTTGGAACCTTCTGAGTTGACATGGAGCTGCAGCAGTAACTTTGTTTGATACTAAATGATACCCTGCCGCTCGGAAGTGGCAGCAGTAGCCATAAAGCTTAAATCGCCTCGGCTCCGGTGTGTAAACCGATTCAGCCTTGAACTATTTCTCAAAGGATAGGGCACACGGTGGCAGCCCGGCGGATGCATCTTGGCGGTTTGCTTGTGTACAGAAAGCTATAGGTCAGCGGCGCCCTGGGCACGGGTGGTGGAAGTGACTTGGATAGGCCCTCGTGGCTGATTTGACTTATCCATGTCCGGGTCGCAGTTGGTTTCGATGAGAGGTAGCACCTGCAGCCCGATCCTGATGTAGTTTGTCCTTAGCTCGATTGGAAACATGAAAAAGTGTGATGCTCGACTGAACGCTTCGGGGCTCGATCCGCCGTGAGCTGGTGTATTACATAGTAGCCATCAAATCTGATTGTTGAATCGGCTCAGCCAGAGAATTGCAGGCGGCCATCACAAGGTCGACCAAGTCCTCCTCTTGTCGGTTTACCCCACGTGCGCCCACATCTCAAGTTGTTCCAAAAAAATCTGGATATCACGTGGAGTAGCAATCAATTCTTGTTCTCCGTGCTGGTCATGTAGTGGCACGATTTGGATGCTTTAGCACCGGATTCTTCCCTTAAGTAATTCCTTAATCTTTGGCCGGTACCTGATCTCTGTTTGAATACTCCATGTGAGACAATTTCTGTGACGACTCCCCATGTGATGTCTTCACAGAGGTTGTCCCGCGCCTTATTACCCTCTATGCTTCCATACTGGTGCTTTTTCATCTAACGAATCGCGAGCTTCTCGAACCCTAGAAAGATCCCTCCAAGAACTCATCACCACCGTGCGCAAGCCCCACGGTGGGCGCCAACTGTCGTGGAATTGTCACGGTAGATGTCCTTAGTGTCAGGACTTAGTCGCGAGGCCAACGCATCTATGTGGTAGCTTGAGAGGGGTTGAGCGGGACGAGAGACGCGACGTTTTACCCAGGTTCGGCCCCTCACGGTGGAGGTAAAAGCCTACATCCTGCTTCATTGATATTGATGATCATGATCACGGTTACAAGAGTGCTCTAACTTGAGAGCTATTGTCTAAACCTAACTTGTCCAACTTGTGGAACTTGTGAATCTTGTCTCTTTTGGGGAGCCCTACCCCTCTTTATATATGTTGGAGGGGCGGGTTACATGTAGAGTCCTATTAGGATTAGGACTAGTCTATCTCTAATACAAACCGGATATAAGTCCAGGTCTTAACTCCTTGTAGGACAAATATTCCTCATGCCTTTCCTCTTAAACCGGCCCACCATTAAACGTGAACCGGCCTTCTGGGCCTTGGGCCTTGTCATCCATCTGTCCCGCACGCTGGATCACCAGTGAGTCATAATGACCAGGTGGGTTGCTTGTAAACCGCCAGGTCAGGGCGGGTCGCCAGTAACTCGCCAAGTATCAGCGGGGTCTTCAGATAAACCGCCAAATCTGGTAGGGTTAACTTCCAGCCGGTTTACACCGCGGGGTATATCCCCGACACTACGGGTTCGGGAACCATGCAGACATGACCGAGACGTTCTCCGATCAATAACCAACAGCGGGATCTGGATACCCATGTTGGTTCCCACATGTTCCATGATGATCTCATCGGATGAACCACAATGTCGAGGATTCGATCAATCCCGTATAGAATTCCCTTTGTCTAGCGGTACGATACTTGCCCGAGATTCGATCGTCGGTATCCCGATACCTTGTTCAATCTCGTTACCGGCAAGTCTCTTTACTCGTTCCGTAACACATCTTCCCGTGATCAACTCCTTGATCACATTGTGCACATTATGATGATGTCCTACCGAGTGGGCCCAGAGATACCTCTCCGTCACACGGAGTGACAAATCCCAGTCTCGATTCGTGCCAACCCAACAGACACTTTCAGAGATACCCGTAGTGCACCTTTATAGCCACCCAGTTACGTTGTGACATTTGGCACACCCAAAGTATTCCTACGGTATCCGGGAGTTGCACAATCTCATGGTCTAAGGAAATGATACATGACATTTAGAAACGCTTTAGCATACGATCTACACGATCTTTGTGCTAGGCTTAGGATTGGGTCTTGTCCATCACATCATTCTCCTAATGACGTGATCCCGTTATCAACGACATCCAATGTCCATGGTCAGGAAACCGCAACCATCTATTGATCAACGAGCTAGTCAACTAGAGGCTTACTAGGGACATGGTGTTGTCTATGTATCCACACATGTATCTGAGTTTCCTCTCAATACAATTCTAGCATGGATAATAAACAATTATCATGAACAAGGAAATATAATAATAATTAATTTATTATTGCCTCTAGGGCATATTTCCAACAGTCTCCCACTTGCACTAGAGTCAATAATCTAGTTCACATCGCCATGTGATTAACACTCACAGGTCACATCGCCGTGTGACCAGCATCCAGAGAGTTTACTAGTGTCACTAAACTAGTTCACATCATCATGTGATTAAGACTCAATGAGTTCTAGGGTTTGATCATGTTTTGCTTGTGAGAGAGGTTTTAGTCAACAGGTCTGCAACATTCAGATCCGTATGTACTTCGCAATTTCTATCTCATCTTGTAGATGCAACTACTATGCTACATTTGGAGCCATTTCAAATAACAGTTCTACTTGGAGCTATTCCATTATACGTATCTGGTATCTCTACTCAGAGCTATCCGGATAGGTGTTAAGCTTGCATCGACGTAACTCTTTACGTCGAACTCTTTATCACCTCCATAACTGAGAAACATATCCTTATTCCTCTAAGGATAATTTAGACCGCTATCTGGTGATCTACTCCTAGATTACCTTTGTACCCTCTTGCCAGATATGTGGCAAGGCACACATCAGGTGCGGTACTCAGCATGGCATACCGTATAGATCCTATGACAAAAGCATAGGGGACGACCTTCGTCCTTCCTCTTTCTTCTGCCGCGGTCGAGCTTTAAGTCTTAACTTCATACCTTACAACTCAGGCAAGAACTCCTTCTTTGACTGATCCATCTTGAACACCTTCAAGATCATGTCAAGGTATGTGCTCATTTGAAAGTACCATTAAGCGTTTTGATCTATCCTTATAGATCTTGATGCTCAATGTTCAAGTAGCTTAATCCAGGCTTTCTATTGAAAAACACTTTTAAAATAACCCTATATGCTTTCCAGAAATTCTACATCATTTCTGATCCACAATATGTCAACAACATATACTCATCAGAAATTCTATAGTGCTCCCACTCACTTCTTTGGAAATACAAGTTTCTCACAAACTTTGTATACACCCAAAACTTTGATCATCTCATCAAAGCATACATTCCAACTCCGAGATGCTTACTCCAGTCCTTAGAAGGATTGCTGGAGCTTTGCATACTTATTAGCATCTTTCAGGATTGACAAAACCTTCCGGTTGTATCACATACAACCTTTCCTCAAGAAAATCGTCGAGGAAACAATGTTTTGACATCCTATCTACAAGATTTCATAAATAATGCAGTAATCGCTAATATAATTCCAACAGACTCTTAGCATCGCTACGAGTGAGAAAGTCTCATCGTAGTCAACTCCTTGAACTTGTCGGAAAACATCTTAACGACAAGTCGAGCTTTCTTAATGGTGATACTTACCATCATTGTCCGTCTTCCTTTTAAAATCCATATGTACCTAACAGCCTTACGACCATCAAGTAGTTCTTCCAAAGTCTACACTTTGTTTTCATATATGGATCCTCCCTCGGATTATATGGCCTCGAGCCATTTTGGAATCCAGGCCCACCATCGCTTCTCCATAGCTCGTAGGTTCATTGTTGTCTAGCAACATGACTTCCAAGACAGGATTACGTACCACTCTAAAGTGTACGCATCCTTGTCATCCCACAAGGTTTGGTAGTGACTTGATCTGAAGTTTCATGATCACTATCATAAGCTTCCACTTCAATTGGTGTAGGTGCCACAGGAACAACTCCCTGTACCCTGCCACACACTAGTTGCAGAGACGGTTCAATAACCTCATCAAGTCTCCACCATCCTCCCACTCAATTCTTTCGAGAGAAACTTTTCCTCGAGAAAGGACCCGATTCTAGAAATGATCTCTTATTGCTTTCGGATCTGAGACAGGAGGTATACCCAACTGTTTTGGGTGTCCTATGAAGATGCATTTATCCGCTTTGGGTTCAAGCTTATCAGCCTGAAACTTTTTCACATAAGCGTCGCAGCCCCAAACTTTTAAGAAATGACAGCTTAGGTTTCTCTAAACCATAGTTCATACGGTGTCATCTCATCGGAATTACGTGGTGCCCTATTTAAAGTGAATGTGGTTGTCTCTAATGCCTAACCCATAAACTATCATGGTAATTCGATAAGAGACATCATGGTATGCATCATATCCAATAGGGTGCAGTTATGATGTTCGGACACACCATCACACTATGGTGTTCCAGGCTGTATTAGTTGTGAAACAATTTCCACAATGTCTTAATTCTGTGCCAAACTCGTAATTCAGATATTCATCTCTATGATCATATCATAGATATTTTATCCTCTTGTCACGAGGATCTTTCAACTTCGCCCTGAAATTACTTGAACCTTTCAATAATTCAAACTCGTGATTCATCAAGTAAATATACTCAACATCTACTCAAATCATCTGTGAAGTAAGAACATAACGATATCCACTGCACGCCTCAGCACTCATTGGACAGCACACATCAAAATGTATTACTTCCATCAAGTTGCTTTCTAGTTCCATTTTACTGAAAACGAGGCTTTCAGTCATCTTGCCCATGTGGTATGATTTGCATGTCTCAAGTGATTCAAAATCAAGTGAGTCCAAACGGTCCATTTGCGTGGAGTTTCTTCATGCATATACACCAATAGACATGGTTCGCATGTCTCAAACTTTTCAAAACGAGTGAGCCCAAAGATCCATCAATATGGAGCTTCTTCATGCGTTTGATACCGATATGACTTACGTGGCAGTGCCACAAGTAGGTGGTACTATCATTACTATCTTATATCTTTTGGCAGGAGCATGTGTATCACTACGATCGAGATTCAATAAACCATTCATTTTAGGTGCAAGACCATTGAAGGTATTATTCAAATAAACAGAGTAACCATTATTCTCCTTAAATGAATAACCGTATTGCGATAGACATAATCCAATCATGTCTATGCTCAACGCAGACACCAATCCTTATGGTAGAGGGAGCGTACGATATTTGATCAACCTTGGAAATACTTCCAACACATATCGTCATCTCACCTTTTAGCTAGTCTCCGTTTATTCCATAGCTTTTATTTCGAGTTACTAAGACTTAGGAACCGAACCGATATCTAATACCCTGGTGCTACTAGGAGTACTAGTAACGTACACATTAACATAATGTATATCCAATATACTTCTATCGACCTTGCCAGCCTTCTCATCTACCAAGTATCTAGGGTAATTCTGCTCCAGTGACTGTTCCCCTTATTACAGAAGCACTTAGTCTCGGGTTTGGGTTCAACCTTGGGTTTCTTCACTAGAGCAGCAGCTGATTTGCCATTTCATGAAGTATCCCTTCTTGCCCTTGCCCTTCTTGAAACTAGTGGTTTCACCAACCATCAACAATTGATGCTCCTTCTTGATTTCTACTTTTGTGGTGTCAAACATCGTGAATATCTCAAGGATCATCATATATGTCCCTCATATATTATAGTTCATCACAAAGCTCTAGCATCTTGGTGGTAATGACTTCGGAGAAACATCACTATCTCATCTGGAAGATCAACTCCCACTCGATTCAAATGATTGTTGTACTCAGACAATTTGAGTACAAGCTCAACAATTGAGCTTTTCTCCCTTAGTTTGTGGGCTAAGAAAATCGTCGGAGGTCTTATACCTCTTGACGTGGGCACGAGCCTGAAATCCCAATTTCAGCCCTCGAAACATCTCATATGTTTCGCGACGTTTCAAAACGTCTTCGGTGCCTCAATTCTAAACCGTTTAACTGAACTATCACGTAGTTATCAAAATGTGTATGTCAGATGTTCGCAACATCCACAGACGATGTTCGAGGTTCAGCACACTGAGCGGTGCATTAAGGACATAAGCCTTGTACTGTCTGCATAATTGCTACTATCAACTTTCAACTAATTTTTCTCTAGGAACATATCAAAACAGTAGAACTAAAGCGCGAGCTATGACATAATTTGCGAAGACCTTTTGACTATGTTCAGGATAATTAAGTTCATCTTATGAACTCCCACTCATATAGACATCCCTTTAGTCATCTAAGTGATTACATGATCCGAGCCAACTAGGCCGTGTCCGATCACCACGTGAGACGGACTAGTCATCATCGGTGCACATCTTCATGTTGATCGTATCTTCTATATGACTCATGTTCGACCTTTCAGTCTTCTGTGTTCCGAGGCCATGTCTGTACATGCTAGGCTCGTCAAGTCAACCTAAGTGTTTGCATGTGTAAATCTGTCTTACACCCATTGTATGTGAACGTTGGAATCTACCACACCCGATCATCACGTGGTGCTTCGAAACAACGAACTGTCGCAACGGTGCACAGTTAGGGGAAACACTTTCTTGAAATTATTATGAGGGATCATCTTATTTACTACCGTCGTTCTAAGTAAACAAGATGCAAAAACATGATAAACATCACATGCAATCAAATAATAGTGACTTGATATGGCCAATATCATATAGCTCCTTTGATCTCCATCTTGGGGCTCCATGATCATCTTGTCACCGGCATGACACCATGATCTCCATCATCATGATCTCCATCATCGTGTCTTCATGAAGTTGTCTCGCCAACTATTACTTCTACTACTATAGCTAACGGTTAGCAATAAAGTAAAGTAATTACATGACGTTTATGTTGACACGCATGTCATAAATAAATTAAGACAACTCCTATGGCTCCTACCGGTTGTCATACTCATCGACATGCAAGTCGTGATTCCTATTACAAGAACATGATCAATCTCATACATCACATATATCATTCATCACATCCTTTTGGCCATATCACATCACATGGCATACCCTGCAAAAACAAGTTAGACGTCATCTAATTGTTGTTTGCTTGTTTTACGTGGCTGCTATGGGTTTCTAGCAAGAACGTTTCTTACCTACGCAAAACCACAACGTGATATGCCAATTGCTATTTACCCTTAATAAGGACCCTTTTAATCGAATCCGTTCCGACTAAAGTGGGAGGGACTGGCACCCGCTAGCCACCTTATGCAACTAGTGCATGTCAGTCGGTGGAACCTGTCTCACGTAAGAGTACGTGTAAGGTCGGTCCGGGCCGCTTCATCCCACAATACCGTCGAAACAAGATTGGACTAGTAACGGTAAGCATATTGAACAAAATCAACGCCCACAACTACTTTTTGTTCTACTCGTGCATAGAATCTACGCAATAGACCTAGCTCATGATGCCACTGTTGGGGAACGTAGCAGAAATTCAAAATTTTCCTACGTGTCACCAAGATCTATCTATGGAGAAACCAGCAACGAGGGGAAGGAGAGTGCATCTACATACCCTTGTAGATCCCTAAGCGGAAGCGTTCAAGAGAACGGGGTTGAAGGAGTCGTACTCGTCGTGATCCAAATCATCGGAGATCCTAGTGCCGAACGGACGGCACCTCCGCGTTCAACACATGTACAGCCCGGTGACGTCTCCCATGCCTTGATCCAGCAAGGAGAGAGGGAGAGGTTGAGGAAGACTCCATCCAGCAGCAGCACAACGGCGTGGTGATGGTGGAGGAGCGTGGCAATCCTGCAGGGCTTCGCCAAGCACCGCGTGAGAGGAGGAGGGAGAGAGGTAGGGCTGCGCCAAGAAGGGGAGGAACTCGTGTGTCTTGCAGCCTCCAATACCTCAAGTATATATAGGGGAAGGGGAGGGGCTGCGCCCCCACCTAGGGTTCCCTCCATAGGGGTGGCGGCAGCCCCCAGATCCCATCTGGGTGGCGGCCACAAGGGGGAGAGGGGGAGGCGCACCAGGGGCGGGCCTTAGGGCCCATCTGCCCTAGGGTTTGCCCCCCTTCCCTCTTGGAGGCGCCTTGGGCCTTGGTGGGGGGCGCACCAGCCCACCTAGGGCTGGTCCCCTCCCACACTTGGCCCATGCAGCCCTCCGGGACTTGTGGCCCCACTTGGTGGACCTCCGGGACCCTCCCGGTGGTCCCGGTACGTTACCAATAAACCCCGAAACTTTTCCGGTGACCAAAACAGGACTTCCCATATATAAATCTTTACCTCCAGACCATTCCGGAACTCCTCGCGATGTCTGGGATCTCATCCGGGACTCCGAACAACATTCGGTAACCACATACAAACTTCCTTTATAACCCTAGCGTCATCGAACATTAAGTGTGTAGACCCTACGGGTTCGGGAACCATGCAGACATGACCGAGACGTTCTCCGGTCAATAACCAACAGCGGGATCTGGATACCCATTTTGGTTCCCACATGTTCCACGATGATCTCATCGGATGAACCACGATGTCGAGGATTCGGTCAATCCCGTGTACAATTCCCTTTGTCTAGCGGTACGATACTTGCCCGAGATTCGATCGTCGGTATCCCGATACCTTGTTCAATCTAGTTACCGGCAAGTCTCTTTACTCGTTCCGTAACACATCATCCCGTGATCAACTCCTTGATCACATTGTGCACATTATGATGATGTCCTACCGAGTGGGCCCAGAGATACCTCTCCGTCACATGGAGTGACAAATCCCAGTCTCGATTCGTGCCAACCCAACAGACACTTTCAGAGATACCCGTAGTGCACCTTTATAGCCACCCAATTACGTTGTGACGTTTGGCACACCCAAAGTATTCCTAGGGTATCCGGGAGTTGCACAATCTCATGGTCTAAGGAAATGATACTTGACATTTAGAAAAGCTTTAGCATGCGAACTACACGATCTTGTGCTATGCTTAGGATTGGGTCTTGTCCATCACATCATTCTTCTAATGATGTGATCCCGTTATCAATGACATCCAATGTCCATGGTCAGGAAACCGTAACCATCTATTGATCAACAAGCTAGTCAACTAGAGGCTTACTAGGGACAAGGTGTTGTCTATGTATCCACACATGTATCTGAGTTTCCTATCAATACAATTCTAGCATGGATAATAAACGATTATCATGAACAAGGAAATATAATAATAATGAATTTATTATTGCCTCTAGGGCATATTTCCAACAGTTCTACCGACACAGGGCTTCACCTAAGCACCGCTACGATATGACCGAGGTGGAATATGGTGGAAGGGGGCACCGCACACGGCTAAGGAACGATCACGAAGATCAACTTGTGTGTCATGGGGTGCCCCCTGCCCCCGTATATAAAGGAGGGAGGGGGAGGTGCGGCCGGCCCCTAGGGGTGCGCCTGGAGGAGTCCTACTCCCACCGGGAGTAGGACTCCCCCCTCTTGCCTTGTTGGAGAAGGAAAGGGGAAGGGGGAAAGAGGAAAGGGCCCCCCCCCCCTTTCCTTGTCCTATTCGGACTAGGGGGGAGGGGGCGCGCGGCCTGCCCTGGCCGGCCCTCCTCTTCTCCCTTAGGGCCCATGTAGGCCCATTAACCCCCGGGGGGTTCCGGTAACCCCCCGGTACTCCGGTAAAATCCCGATTTCACTCGGAACGGTTCCGATATCCAAATATAGGCTTCCAACATATCAATCTTTATGTCTCGACCATTTCGAGACTCCTCGTCATGTCTATGATCACATCCGGGACTCCGAACAACCTTCGGTACATCAAAACACAAAAACCCTAATTATGATCGTCACCGAACTTTAAGCGTGCGGACCCTACGGGTCGAGAACTATGTAGACATGACCGAGACACGTCTCCGGTCAATAACCAATAGTGGAACCTGGATGCTCATATTGGCTCCCACATATTCTACGAAGATCTTTATCGGTCAGACCGCACAACAACATACATTGTTCCCTTTGTCATCGGTATGTTACTTGCCCGAGATTCGATCGTCGGTATCTCAATACCTAGTTCAATCTTGTTACGGGCAAGTCTCTTTACTCGTTCCGTAATACATCATCCCGCAACTAACTCATTAGTTGCAATGCTTGCAAGGCTTAAGTGATGTGCATTACCGAGAGGGCCCAGAGATACCTCTCCGACAATCGAAGTGACAAATCCTAATATCGAAATACGCCAACCCAACAAGTACCTTCGGTGACACCTATAGAGCACCTTTACAATCACCCAGTTACGTTGTGACGTTTGGTAGCATGCAAAGTGTTCCTCTGGTAAACGGGAGTTGCATAATGTCATAGTCATAGGAACATGTATAAGTCATGAAGAAAGCAATAGCAACAAACTAAACAATCAAGTGCTATGCTAACGGAATGGGTCAAGTTAATCACATCATTCTTCTAATGATGTGATCCCGTTAATCAAATGACAACTCATGTCTATGGTTAGGAAACATAACCATCTTTGATCAACGAGCTAGTCAAGTAGAGGCATACTAGTGACACTCTGTTTGTCTATGTATTCACACATGTATTATGTTTCCGGTTAATACAATTCTAGCATGAATAATAAACATTTATCATGATATAAGGAAATAAATAATAACTTTATTATTGCCTCTAGGGCATATTTGCTTCAATTATCTCTTCTCTTAATCATGAATTTTCCATGACTGATCTTGGCCCTCTTCATCATTTTCTTGGGATCACTATCTCTCACACTTCATCTACACTCTTCCTCTCTCAACGCCAATATCTCCTTGATTTGTTATCTCATGCGGGGATGACTGACTGTCAACCCTGTCGTTCGCCGGTAGACGTTGGTGCCAAGTTGTCGGCCGATGGTGAGCCTGTTTCTGATCCCACTCTAAATCGCAGTATCACTGGTGCTCTCCAATATGCTACACTCACTCGTACTGATATATCCTATTCTGTTCAAGAAGCATGCTCATACATGCATGATCCCCGTGTTCCTCATTTTTCTCATGTCAAGCGAATACTTAGGTATCTCAAAGGTACTATTGATCATGGTCTTCTTCTTAATTCTTCATCTCTCACAAGTATGACAGTTTATTCTGATGCAGACTAGGCAGGTTGTCCAGATACTCGATGATCTACATCCGGCTATTGTGTTTATTTGGGTGATAATATTGTTTCTTGGTCTTCTAAAAGGCAGGTTACAATTTCCAGGTCTTCTGCAGAAGCTGGATATAGGTCTGTTGCTCATTCCGTGGCTGCGGCGGTGTGGCTCCGTCAGCTTCTCGTTGAGCTTCATCGACCACTTGAGCATGCAACAATTGTTTATTGTGACAATATTTCTGCAGTCTATATGGCGTCCAATCCTGTTCAGCACCGCCGCACCAAACACATCGAGATTGATATCCACTTTGTTCGTGAGAAAGTGGCTCTTGGCAAGGTCTGTGTGCTTCATGTTCCAACTAGTGCGCAATTTGCTGATATTTTCACCAAGGGGCTCCCGACTGCATCCTTCACCGACATCCGCTCCAGTCTCAACATCGTTCCACCTGACGTTGACACTGCGGGGGGATATTAGAGTATATACGGTTTTGCATAGTTTTGGTAGTTCAAATTGTAATCTATCTCTACTATTCTTGGACTCCAAGACTTGTATCTTATATAAACAACCCATCGAGGCCCCAATACATATTCAGAAATCTTATAATCTTCAATTTGGAGACAATTCCCATGGCAACTGAAAAAAAGTACCATATGCCAGGTCAAAGTAACCAGGGGAGTAACAAATACCATATGGTGACTCAAATCTATGCAATCCATGCACGTCAATCATACGATACAAATTGTTCGAATTCAACAGTTTGGAACAAAGCAAAGCAAATCATAGTTCAACAATTCGGACATGCCAAAATGAAATAAATATCTGAGCGTGTTGGGTGCCTCGCTTGCTGGCCGGATCACTGGTCAGACGCTGTTCATGCCACCTTCTCCGAGGTCATCCTTGCCTCCTACTCCGCCTGCATCCAGACTGCTTGCTCCGCCTGCATATTTTGCCGCATGCTCTGCTGCTGCCGCTGCCGCCCTCACTACCTCGTACTCTCTACGTTCGTGGATCTCCTTCTTCTTATCCGCAATCCACTTATTTGCATGCTCATCAAAGAGGGTTTCATCTGCCAACATGATCTTCACATCCTCCGCGTCCCGTGCGAGTTGCAACCTCCCCCTCTCAAGCTCAATCTCTCCAAACATCTTGGCCTCCTCGAGCTCCCATTTGATGGCCGCCTCTTGCTTCTCCAACTCGAACTTCTCCTTCTCAATGTCAATCTTCTTCTCCGCCCACTTCTAGTCGCAATCCATCATCTCCTTTTGCCCATCAAACATGATCTTGTATCTGTCCTCTTTCTTGTTCTCCCTCGCCGAAAAACTACCCGTCCATGTGGACGACATTCCATCGAACAGGTCGTGGGCAGCCCGGGCGCTATCGATGCCCGTGCCCGAATGAGCTGTGGCGAGTGATATACGTCCACCGTCGGCATATGTGTGGGCGGAAAGCTCTCCAGAATGGTCCAACCGGCCGTCGGATCCTCCTCTGTCCCAATGTGATCCGGCAGCGCAATCCGTGTCGGTGGACGGATAGTTGGGTTGCGAGGAGGAGGGTGCGGGGGGGAGTGGAGGGCAACTGCTCGTCCATGTATGCACCTCCCTATGCCGCCGTCGCTTCCCTCTCTCGCTGCCGGCATCGCCGCATCTTCCGGGCAATGTTCTATGCCTTGAATGACGGAGCCGAGGAAGGGACGCCGACGGATGAGGTGGACGCAATCTCCGTCGTGGTGGTCGGGGACGGGCTGGACGATATCTCGGGCGGATGATCGGGAGCGGTGGTGAGGAGGGGAGTAAGGGTAGCGGACGGCGAGGGCTCGGGCGCGGGAAAGGAAGAAGGTCGGTGGGAGGTGGAGAAAGGGTTTGGTAGATTTGGTGCGAATTATGGTGGGGCACGATTTTCAGATCCGACATGACGAACGCGCCCGGGCGCCCCCATATTTGCCCTAGATTTGGGCTGGATATGAGGGGTGCCGGTCAACCCGGGTGTTTGAGACCCGTTTGGGCTGGATTTTTGTGACCGGGCCGTCCGCCTGGCATTTGAGATGGGTTTCGGTCGCCCGGCTGTAGATGCTCTAAGAAAACCATCAACATACTGCATCCCACTGTAACATGAAAGAATAACATATAGTGGAGTTGCATTCCATAAAGAAACGGGTATATATAACTAGATCAAAAGATGACATGAATATTGCAAAAATGGTGCAAGACCTCAGAAATAAACATTTCCCTCCAAACAACTGGATACATTAAGAAACTGAAAGATGCAGCCAAAAAATGCGTCAATTTCCAGATAGGCAACATGATTCTGTGTTGCTGGAGCATGCACAGACACCTCAGTGAATATCATGGATGAATGGGCCTACAACAAGCAACAATCTTGGTGTTACATGAAACCAGTTACACCTCTCGTTTGTGACTACATGGGAGCAGCACGCTTGTGAATTTAACCCACATTTATCTAACACGAGTCAAAATTACACCAGCGGTGAAAGTACCACCATTGGCTAACTACTTGCGATGTCGGCCGCCACCACTACCTCTCCCTGGTGAATGTCGGCCTCCATGTTGATGCGGCCTTCTGCCACAGAGGATGAGTTCCCCTGATTAAACTACCCAGAATTGAATTGCATTGGAGCCTGACCTCCATCTCCATGGGGTGAAGGTAGGGAATTGAGCTGAATAGGAGTATGACCTCCATCTCTGTGCGATGATGGTACATGGCCATAGCCTTGCATATTCGCAAATCCAGGAGGCTGATCTCCATCTTCATGCATTGACAGGAAGCACCCAAATGCTTCCTAGTTTTTGATGACTTTTAGGCTACTCTTCCCTGGTTGGGAGCATGGGGGCTTTCAGTTGGATCACTATATATGTACTTGGGCCAACATATATGTAGCAAAGACTAATTTTAACCACTAGTCTTACCTCATTCTTTACTGCATAGACCTAGGATTTTAAAATGCGCACATTGCAAGAACTTTTTTCCATCATAGTGACAGTACCTCAGATAGATCAACCAAATGACAAAAATTAAGATTGTTAACTACACAATCATTTCCTAAAATCGATCATCGCGAGAAACAAGTCATGCCATCAATATTATTTACTTGAAGAACAAATTATTGTGCAAAAAATTTGAACATTTTTTTCAAATGACACCTTGTTCAGTTTTTTAGCTTTTCATTCACAAGTATTGTAGGATAAAGTACTCCCTCGGCACAAGAAATTTCCACAAGCAGAACCATCACAATTATGGAAAGCAGTTAAACGGCTTCAGATTTCGAATCTCCAAAGCCTACCACCATCTTGCCCTTTAGCTCGGCACATCCTACCCCTCGCTACCAATATGTTTAATGTCTCGTCGGCGGTCTGCACTCTGGGCCTTGCTAGAGTTTGCCCATGTACAGTGGCCCCGATGGTAGTGTGTTGTGTCGTGCTGCATCTATTTGATCAGATATGAATGCACGGTCGGGAACTGCCTTGGGAGTTAGTGAGATGGAAGCAAGCTGATGCTCCACTCGGATTGTGCGGGAGAGACCAGAAAAACACAACCGAGAGGTTGACTCGGGCCTGTTATAGAGGTCAATCTAGCTAGCATGTTTCCTTGCTTGGAAAACAGTACTACAGAACTCGGTGCTTGGTCCCCAACTCAAAATCCTAATTCATCCCATTTCCAAAGGATTATCAATAGGTGGCTCCATCGCCACTTGTTTGGTCACTCTCACCCTTCGTGATGCCACTAGTTCTGTCACTCTGACATTCTTCCCCACCGATCACTCCCTCTCTTCTCCACCAACGGTGTTTTATAGACAACATACATAGCAATAGGTGCCCGTTTCAACCACTCAAGATCTACAAATTAAAGTGTTCCATGGACCACCCTACGTGGAAGATGCTCGTACATTATTTAAGGTTCCTTGTAATTGAAGGAAATATGCCCTAGAGGCAATAATAAAGTTATTATTTATTTCCTTATAATCATGATAAATGTTTATTATTCATGCTAGAATTGTATTTACCGGAAACATAATACATGTGTGAATACATAGACAAACAAAGTGTCACTAGTATGCCTCTACTTGACTAGCTCGTTAATCAAAGATGGTTATGTTTCCTAACCATGAACAATGAGTTGTTATTTGATTAACGAGGTCACATCATTAGTAGAATGATCTGATTGACATGACCCATTCCATTAGCTTAGCACCCGATCGTTTAGTATGTTGCTATTGCTTTCTTCATGACTTATACATGTTCCTATGACTATGAGATTATGCAACTCCCGTTTACCGGAGGAACACTTTGGGTACTACCAAACGTCACAACGTAACTGGGTGATTATAAAGGAGTACTACATGTGTCTCCAATGGTCGATGTTGGGTTGGCGTATTTCGAGATTAGGATTTGTCACTCCGATTGTCGGAGAGGTATCTCTGGGCCCTCTCGGTAATACACATCACATAAGCCTTGCAAGCATTACAACTAATATGTTAGTTGTGAAATGATGTATTACGGAACGAGTAAAGAGACTTGCCAGTAACGAGATTGAACTAGGTATTGGATACCGACGATCGAATCTCGGGCAAGTAACATACCGATGACAAAGGGAACAACGTATGTTGTTATGCGGTCTGACCGATAAAGATCTTCGTAGAATATGTAGGAGCCAATATGGGCATCCAGGTCCCGCTATTGGTTATTGACCGGAGACGTGTCTCGGTCATGTCTACATTGTTCTCGAACCCGTAGGGTCCGCACGCTTAAGGTTACGATGACAGTTATATTATGAGTTTATGCATTTTGATGTACCGAAGGTTGTTCGGAGTCCCGGATGTGATCACGGACATGACGAGGAGTCTCGAAATGGTCGAGACGTAAAGATTGATATATTGGAAGCCTATATTTGGATATCGAAAGTGTTCCGGGTGAAATCGGGATTTTACCGGAATACCGAGAGGGTTACCGGAACCCCCCGGGAGCTATTTGGGCCATAGTGGGCCTTAGTGGAAAAGAGAAGGGGCTGCCCTAGATGGGCTGCGCGCCACCCCCTAGTCCTATTAGGACTAGGAGAGGTGGCCGGCCCCCTCCTCCTCTTTTCCCCTCCGAGGAATCCTAGTTGGACTAGGATTGGAGGGGGAATCCTACTCCCAGAGGGAGTAGGACTCTCCTGCGCCTCCCCCCCTTGGCCGGCCAGCCTCCCCTCCTCTCCTCCTTTATATACGGAGGCAGGGGCACCTCTAAACACACAAGTTGACACAAGTTGATCCACGTGATCGATTCCTTAGCCGTGTGCGGTGCCCCCTGCCACCATATTCCTCGATAATACTGTAGCGGAGTTTAGGCGAAGCCCTGCTGCTGTAGTTCATCAAGATCGTCACCACGCCGTCGTGCTGACGAAACTCTTCCCCGACACTTTGCTGGATCGGAGTCCGGGGATCGTCATCGAGCTGAACGTGTGCTCGAACTCGGAGGTGCCGTAGTTTCGGTGCTTGATCGGTTGGATCGTGAAGACGTACGACTACTTCCTCTACGTCGTGTCATCGCTTCCGCAGTCGGTCTGCGTTGGGTACGTAGACAACACTCTCCTCTCGTTGCTATGCATCACATGATCCTGTGTGCGCGTAGGAAAATTTTTGAAATTACTACGAAACCTAACAAGAACATCCTAAAATACCTGAAAAGGACTAAGGATATGTTTCTCGTATATGGAGGTGACAAAGAGCTCACCGTAAAAGGTTACGTTGATGCAAGCTTTGACACTGATCCGGACGATTCTAAATCGCAAACCGGATACGTGTTTACATTAAACGGTGGAGCTGTCAGTTGGTGCAGTTCTAAACAAAGCGTTGTAGCGGGATCTACATGTGAAGCGGAATACATAGCTGCTTCGGAAGCAGCAAATGAAGGAGTCTGGATGAAGGAGTTCATATCCGATCTAGGTGTCATACCTAGTGCATCGGGTCCAATGAAAATCTTTTGTGACAATACTGGTGCAATTGCCTTGGCAAAGGAATCCAGATTTCACAAAAGGACCAAACACATCAAGAGACGCTTCAACTCCATCCGGGATCTAGTCCAGGTGGGAGACATAGAGATTTGCAAGATACATACGGATCTGAATGTTGCAGACCCGTTGACTAAGCCTCTTCCACGAGCAAAACATGATCAGCACCAAAGCTCCATGGGTGTTAGATTCATTACAGTGTAATCTAGATTATTGACTCTAGTGCAAGTGGGAGACTGAAGGAAATATGCCCTAGAGGCAATAATAAAGTTATTATTTATTTCCTTATAATCATGATAAATGTTTATTATTCATGCTATAATTGTATTTTCCGGAAACATAATACATGTGTGAATACATAGACAAACAGAGTGTCACTAGTATGCCTCTACTTGACTAGCTCGTTAATCAAAGATGGTTATGTTTCCTAACCATGAACAATGAGTTGTTATTTGATTAACGAGGTCACATCATTAGTAGAATGATCTGATTGACATGACCCATTCCATTAGCTTAGCACCTGATCGTTTAGTATGTTGCTATTGCTTTCTTCATGACTTATACATGTTCCTATGACTATGAGATTATGCAACTCCCGTTTACCGGAGGAACACTTTGGGTACTACCAAACGTCACAATGTAAATGGGTGATTATAAAGGAGTACTACAGGTGTCTCCAATGGTCGATGTTGGGTTGGCGTATTTCGAGATTAGGATTTGTCACTCCGATTGTCGGAGAGGTATCTCTGGGCCCTCTCGGTAATACACATCACATAAGCCTTGCAAGCATTACAACTAATATGTTAGTTGTGAGATGATGTATTACGGAACGAGTAAAGAGACTTGCCGGTAACGAGATTGAACTAGGTATTGGATACCGACGATCGAATCTCGGGCAAGTAACATACCGATGACAAAGGGAACAACGTATGTTGTTATGCGGTCTAACCGATAAAGATCTTCGTAGAATATGTAGGAGCCAATATGGGCATCCAGGTCCCGCTATTGGTTATTGACCAGAGACGTGTCTCGGTCATGTCTACATTGTTCTCGAACCCGTAGGGTCCGCACGCTTAAGGTTACGATGACAGTTATCTTATGAGTTTATGCATTTTGATGTACCGAAGGTTGTTCGGAGTCCCGGATGTGATCACGGACATGACGAGGAGTCTCGAAATGGTCGAGACGTAAAGATTGATATATTGGAAGCCTATATTTGGATATCGGAAGTGTTCCGGGTGAAATCGGGATTTTACCGGATACCGAGAGGGTTACCGGAACCCCCCCGGAGCTATTTGGGCCATAGTGGGCCTTAGTGGAAAAGAGAAGGGGCTGCCCTAGATGGGCTGCGCCCCCCCCCTTCCCCTAGTCCTATTAGGACTAGGAGAGGTGGCCGGCCCCCTCCTCCTCTTTTCCCCTCCGAGGAATCCTAGTTGGACTAGGATCGGAAGGGGAATCCTACTCCCAGAGGGAGTAGGACTCTCCTGCGCCTCCCCTCCTTGGCCGGCCAGCCTCCCCTCCTCTCCTCCTTTATATACGGAGGCAGGGGCACCTCTAAACACACAAGTTGACACAAGTTGATCCACGTGATCGATTCCTTAGCCGTGTGCGGTGCCCCCTGCCACCATATTCCTCGATAATACTGTAGCGGAGTTTAGGCGAAGCCCTGCTGCTGTAGTTCATCAAGATCGTCACCACGCCGTCGTGCTGACGAAACTCTTCCCCGACACTTTGCTGGATCGGAGTCCGGGGATCGTCATCGAGCTGAACGTGTGCTCGAACTCGGAGGTGCCGTAGTTTCGGTGCTTGATCGGTTGGATCGAGAAGACGTACGACTACTTCCTCTACGTCGTGTCATCGCTTCCGCAGTCGGTCTGCGTTGGGTACGTAGACAATACTCTCCCCTCGTTGCTATGCATCACATGATCTTGCGTGTGCGTAGGAAAATTTTTGAAATTACTACGAAACCCAACAGTGGCATCCGAGCCTAGGTTATTGATGTTGATGTTATATGCACGAGTAGAACACAAGTGAGTTGTGGACGATACAAGTCATACTGCCTACCAGCATGTCATACTTTGGTTCGGCGGTATTGTTGGACGAGACGACCCAGACCAACCTTACGCGTACGCTTACGCGAGACCGGTTCCCTCGACGTGCTTTGCACAGAGATGGCTTGCGGGCGACTGTCTCTCCAACTTTAGTTGAACCAAGTATGGCTACGCCCGGTCCTTGCGAAGGTTAAAACGGAGTCTATTTGACAAACTATCGTTGTGGTTTTGATGCGTAGGTGAGATTGGTTCTTACTTAAGCCCGTAGCAGCCACGTAAAAACATGCAACAACAAAGTAGAGGACGTCTAACTTGTTTTTGCAGGGCATGTTGTGATGTGATATGGTCAAGGCATGATGCTGAATTTTATTGTATGAGATGATCATGTTTTGTAACCAAGTTATCGGCAACTGGCAGGAGCCATATGGTTGTCTCTTTATTGTATGCAATGCAATCGCGATGTAATGCTTTACTTTATTACTAAACGGTAGTGATAGTCGTGAAAGCATAAGATTGGCGAGATGACAACGATGCTACGATGGAGATCAAGGTGTCGCGCCGGTGACGATGGTGATCATGACGGTGCTTCGGAGATGGAGATCACAAGCACAAGATGATGATGGCCATATCATATCACTTATATTGATTGCATGTGATGTTTATCTTTTTATGCATCTTATCTTGCTTTGATTGACGGTAGCATTATAAGATGATCTCTCACTAAATTATCAAGAAGTGTTCTCCCTGAGTATGCACCGTTGCCAAAGTTCGTCGTGCCCAGACACCACGTGATGATCGGGTGTGATAAGCTCTACGTCCATCTACAACGGGTGCAAGCCAGTTTTTGCACACGCAGAATACTCAGGTTAAACTTGACGAGCCTAGCATATGCAGATATGGCCTCGGAACACGGAGACCGAAAGGTCGAGCGTGAATCATATAGTAGATATGATCAACATAAACGATGTTCACCATTGAAAACTACTCCATCTCACGTGATGATCGGTTATGGTTTAGTTGATTTGGATCACGTGATCACTTAGAGGATTAGAGGGATGTCTATCTAAGTGGGAGTTCTTAAGTAATTTGATTAATTGAACTTAAACTTATCATGAACTTAGTACCTGATAGTATCTTGCTTGTTTATGTTGATTGTAGATAGATGGCTCGTGCTGTTGTTCCGTTGAATTTTAATGCGTTCCTTGAGAAAGCAAAGTTGAAAGATGATGGTAGCAATTACACGGACTGGGTCCGTAACTTGAGGATTATCCTCATTGCTGCACAGAAGAATTACGTCCTGGAAGCACCGCTGGGTGCCAGGCCTGCTGCTGGAGCAACACCAGATGTTATGAACGTCTGGCAGAGCAAAGCTGATGACTACTCGATAGTTCAGTGTGCCATGCTTTACGGCTTAGAATCGGGACTTCAACGACGTTTTGAACGTCATGGAGCATATGAGATGTTCCAGGAGTTGAAGTTAATATTTCAAGTAAATGCCCGGATTGAGAGATATGAAGTCTCCAATAAGTTCTATAGCTGCAAGATGGAGGAGAACAGTTCTGTCAGTGAGCATATACTCAAAATGTCTGGGTATAATAATCACTTGATTCAATTGGGAGTTAATCTTCCGGATGATTGCGTCATCGACAGAATTCTCCAATCACTGCCACCAAGCTACAAGAGCTTCGTGATGAACTATAATATGCAAGGGATGAACAAGACTATTCCCGAGCTCTTCGCAATGCTGAAAGCTGCGGAGGTAGAAATCAAGAAGGAGCATCAAGTGTTGATGGTTAACAAAACCACTAGTTTCAAGAAAAAGGGAAAAGGGAAGAAGAAGGGGAACTTCAAGAAGAACGGCAAGCAAGTTGCTACTCAAGAGAAGAAACCCAAGTCTGGACCTAAGCCTGAAACTGAGTGCTTCTACTGCAAGCAGACTGGTCACTGGAAGCGGAACTGCCCCAAGTATTTGGCGGATAAGAAGGATGGCAAGGTGAACAAAGGTATATGTGATATACATGTTATTGATGTGTACCTTACTAGAGCTTGCAGTAGCACCTGGGTATTTGATACTAGTTCTGTTGCTAATATTTGCAACTCGAAACAGGGACTACGGAATAAGCGAGCACTAGCAAAGGACGAGGTGACGATGCGCGTGGGAAACGGTTCCAAAGTCGATGTGATCGCGGTCGGCACGCTACCTCTACATCTACCTTCGGGATTAATATTAGACCTAAGTAATTGTTATTTGGTGCCAGCGTTGAGCATGAACATTATATCTGGATCTTGTTTAATGCGAGACGGTTATTCATTTAAATCAGAGAATAATGGTTGTTCTATTTATATGAGTAATATCTTTTATGGTCATGCACCCTTAAAGAGTGGTCTATTTTTATTAGATCTCGATAGTAGTTATACACATATTCATAATGTTGAAACCAAAAGATGCAGAGTTGATAATGAAAGTGCAACTTATTTGTGGCACTTTCGTTTAGGTCATATCGGTGTAAAGCGCATGAAGAAACTCCATACTGATGGACTTTTGGAACCACTTGATTATGAATTGCTTGGTACTTGCGAACCGTGCCTCTTGGGTAAGATGACCAAAACACCGTTCTCCGGTTCTATGGAGAGAGCAACAGATTTGTTGGAAATCATACATACCGATGTATGTGGTCCAATGAATATTGAGGCTCGTGGCGGATATCGTTATTTTCTCACCTTCACAGATGATTTAAGCAGATATGGGTATGTCTACTTAATGAAACATAAGTCTGAAACATTTGAAAAGTTCAAAGAATTTCAGAGTGAAGTTGAAAATCATCGTAACAAGAAAATAAAGTTTCTACGATCTGATCGTGGAGGAGAATATTTGAGTTACGAGTTTGGTGTACATTTGAAAAACTGTGGAATAGTTTCGCAACTCACGCCACCTGGAACACCACAGCGTAATGGTGTGTCCGAACGTCGTAATCGTACTTTACTAGATATGGTGCGATCTATGATGTCTCTTACCGATTTACCGCTATCATTTTGGGGTTATGCTATAGAGACGGCCGCATTCACGTTAAATAGGGCACCATCAAAATCCGTTGAGACGACGCCTTATGAACTGTGGTTTGGCAAGAAACCAAAGTTGTCGTTTCTTAAAATTTGGGGCTGCGATGCTTATGTGAAAAAACTTCAACCTGATAAGCTCGAACCCAAATCGGAGAAATGTGTCTTCATAGGATACCCAAAGGAAACTGTTGGGTACACCTTCTATCACAGATCCGAAGGCAAGACATTCGTTGCTAAGAATGGATCATTTCTAGAGAAGGAGTTTCTCTCGAAAGAAGTGAGTGGGAGGAAAGTAGAACTTGACGAGGTAACTGTACCTGCTCCCTTACTGGAAAGTAGTTCATCACAGAAAACTGTTTCAGTGACACCTACACCAGTTAGTGAGGAAGCCAATGATAATGATCATGAAACTTCAGATCAAGATACTACTGAACCTCGTAGATCAACCAGAGTAAGATCCGCGCCAGAGTGGTACGGTAATCCTGTTCTGGAAGTCATGCTACTAGATCATGATGAACCTACGAACTATGAAGAAGCGATGGTGAGCCCAGATTCCGCAAAGTGGCTTGAAGCCATGAAATCTGAGATGGGATCCATGTATGAAAACAAAATATGGACTTTGGTTGACTTGCCCGATGATCGGCAAGCAATTGAGAATAAATGGATCTTTAAGAAGAAGACTGACGCTGATGGTAATGTTACTGTCTACAAAGCTCGACTTGTCGCAAAAGGTTTTCGGCAAGTTCAAGGGATTGACTACGATGAGACCTTCTCACCCGTAGCGATGCTTAAGTCCGTCCGAATCATGTTAGCGATTGCCGCATTTTATGATTATGAAATTTGGCAGATGGATGTCAAAACTGCATTCCTGAATGGATTTCTGGAAGAAGAGTTGTATATGATGCAACCGGAAGGTTTTGTCGATCCAAAGGGAGCTAACAAAGTGTGCAAGCTCCAGCGATCCATTTATGGACTGGTGCAAGCCTCTCGGAGTTGGAATAAACGTTTTGATAGTGTGATCAAAGCATTTGGTTTTATACAGACTTTCGGAGAAGCCTGTATTTACAAGAGAGTGAGTGGGAGCTCTGTAGCATTTCTGATATTATATGTGGATGACATATTACTTATTGGAAATGATATAGAATTTCTGGATAGCATAAAGGGATACTTGAATAAAAGTTTTTCAATGAAAGACCTCGGTGAAGCTGCTTACATATTAGGCATTAAGATCTATAGAGATAGATCAAAACGCTTAATTGGACTTTCACAAAGCACATACCTTGACAAAATTTTGAAGAAGTTCAAAATGGATCAAGCGAAGAAAGGGTTCTTGCCTGTGTTACAAGGTGTGAAATTGAGTAATACTCAATGCCCGACCACTGCAGAAGATAGAGAGAATATGAAAGATGTTCCCTATGCATCAACCATAGGATCTATCATGTATGCAATGCTGTGTACCAGACCTGATGTATGCCTTGCTATAAGTTTAGCAGGGAGGTACCAAAGTAATCCAGGAGTGGATCACTGGACAGCGGTCAAGAACATCCTGAAATACCTGAAAAGGACTAAGGATATGTTTCTCATATATGGAGGTGACAAAGAGCTCATCGTAAAAGGTTACGTTGATGCAAGCTTTGACACTGATCCGGACGATTCTAAATAGCAAACCGGATACGTGTTTACATTAAACGGTGGAGCTGTCAGTTGGTGCAGTTCTAAACAAAGCGTCGTAGCGGGATCTACATGTGAAGCGGAATACATAGCTGCTTCGGAAGCAGCAAATGAAGGAGTCTGGATGAAGGAGTTCATATCCGATCTAGGTGTCATACCTAGTGCATCGGGTCCAATGAAAATCTTTTGTGACAATACTGGTGCAATTGCCTTGGCAAAGGAATCCAGATTTCACAAAAGGACCAAACACATCAAGAGACACTTCAACTCCATCCGGGATCTAGTCCAGGTGGGAGACATAGAGATTTTCAAGATACATACGGATCTGAATGTTGCAGACCCGTTGACTAAGCCTCTTCCACGAGCAAAACATGATCAGCACCAAAGCTCCATGGGTGTTAGAATCATTACAGTATAATCTAGATTATTGACTCTAGTGCAAGTGGGAGACTGAAGGAAATATGCCCTAGAGGCAATAATAAAGTTATTATTTATTTCCTTATAATCATGATAAATGTTTATTATTCATGCTAGAATTGTATTTACCGGAAACATAATACATGTGTGAATACATAGACAAACAAAGTGTCACTAGTATGCCTCTACTTGACTAGCTCGTTAATCAAAGATGGTTATGTTTCCTAACCATGAACAATGAGTTGTTATTTGATTAACGAGGTCACATCATTAGTAGAATGATCTGATTGACATGACCCATTCCATTAGCTTAGCACCCGATCGTTTAGTATGTTGCTATTGCTTTCTTCATAACTTATACATGTTCCTATGACTATGAGATTATGCAACTCCCGTTTACCGGAGGAACACTTTGGGTACTACCAAACGTCACAATGTAACTGGGTGATTATAAAGGAGTACTACAGGTGTCTCCAATGGTCGATGTTGGGTTGGCGTATTTCGAGATTAGGATTTGTCACTCCGATTGTCGGAGAGGTATCTCTGGGCCCTCTCGGTAATACACATCACATAAGCCTTGCAAGCATTACAACTAATATGTTAGTTGTGAGATGATGTATTACGGAACGAGTAAAGAGACTTGCCGGTAACGAGATTGAACTAGGTATTGGATACCGACGATCGAATCTCGGGCAAGTAACATACCGATGACAAAGGGAACAACGTATGTTGTTATGCGGTCTGACCGATAAAGATCTTCTTAGAATATGTAGGAGCCAATATGGGCATCCAGGTCCCGCTATTGGTTATTGACCAGAGACATGTCTCGGTCATGTCTACATTGTTCTCGAACCCGTAGGGTCCGCACGCTTAAGGTTACGATGACAGTTATATTATGAGTTTATGCATTTTGATGTACCGAAGGTTGTTCGGAGTCCCGGATGTGATCACGGACATGACGAGGAGTCTCGAAATGGTCGAGACATAAAGATTGATATATTGGAAGCCTATGTTTGGACATCGGAAGTGTTCCGGGTGAAATCGGGATTTTACCGGGTTACCGGGAGGTTACCGGAACCCCCCGGGAACCACATGGGCCTTCATGGGCCTTAGTGGAAAGGAGAAAAGGGCAGCCCAAGGGGGCTGCGCGCCTCCCCCCTTCCCCTAGTCCTATTAGGACTAGGAGAGGTGGCCGGCCACCCCTCTCCCTCTTTCCCCCTTGGGAATCCTAATTGGAATAGGATTGGAGGGGAGTCCTACTCCCGGTAGGAGTAGGACTCCTCCTGCGCCTCCTCCTCCTGGCCGGCGCACCCTCCCCCCTTGGCTCCTTTATATACTGAGGCAGGGGCACCTCTAAACACACAAGTTGACACAAGTTGATCCACGTGATCAATTCCTTAGCCGTGTGCGGTGCCCCCTGCCCCCTGCCACGACGCCTTATGAACTGTGGTTTGGCAAGAAACCAAAGTTGTCGTTTCTTAAAGTTTGGGGCTGCGATGCTTATGTGAAAAAACTTCAAACTGATAAGCTCGAACCCAAATCGGAGAAATGTGTCTTCATAGGATACCCAAAGGAAACTGTTGGGTACACCTTCTATCACAGATCCGAAGGCAAAACATTCGTTGCTAAGAATGGATCATTTCTAGAGAAGGAGTTTCTCTCGAAAGAAGTGAGTGGGAGGAAAGTAGAACTTGACGAGGTAACTGTACCTGCTCCCTTACTGGAAAGTAGTTCATCACAGAAAACTGTTTCAGTGACACCTACACCGGTTAGTGAGGAAGCCAATGATAATGATCATGAAACTTCAGATCAAGATACTACTGAACCACGTAGATCAACCAGAGTAAGATCCGCGCCAGAGTGGTACGGAAATCCTGTTCTGGAAGTCATGCTACTAGATCATGATGAACCTACGAACTATGAAGAAGCGATGGTGAGCCCAGATTCCGCAAAGTGGCT
Source organism: Triticum aestivum (assembly GCF_018294505.1). NCBI lineage: Eukaryota > Viridiplantae > Streptophyta > Magnoliopsida > Poales > Poaceae > Triticum > Triticum aestivum. The sequence continues at coordinate 515,003,253 of NC_057794.1, forward strand.
TGAAGCCATGAAATCTGAGATGGGATCCATGTATGAGAACAAAGTATGGACTTTGGTTGACTTGCCCGATGATCGGCAAGCAATTGAGAATAAATGGATCTTTAAGAAGAAGACTGACGCTGATGGTAATGTTACTGTCTACAAAGCTCGACTTGTCGCAAAAGGTTTTCGACAAGTTCAAGGAATTGACTACGATGAGACCTTCTCACCCGTAGCGATGCTTAAGTCCGTTAGAATCATGTTAGCAATTGCCGCATTTTATGATTATGAAATTTGGCAAATGGATGTCAAAACTGCATTCCTGAATGGATTCCTGGAAGAAGAGTTGTATATGATGCAACCAGAAGGTTTTGTCGATCCAAAGGGAGCTAACAAAGTGTGCAAGCTCCAGCGATCCATTTATGGACTGGTGCAAGCCTCTCGGAGATGGAATAAACGTTTTGATAGTGTGATCAAAGCATTTGGTTTTATACAGACTTTCGGAGAAGCCTGTATTTACAAGAAAGTGAGTGGGAGCTCTGTAGCATTTCTGATATTATATGTGGATGACATATTACTGATTGGAAATGATATAGAATTTCTGGATAGCATAAAGGGATACTTGAATGAAAGTTTTTCAATGAAAGACCTCGGTGAAGCTGCTTACATATTAGGCATTAAGATCTATAGAGATAGATCAAGACGCTTAATTGGACTTTCACAAAGCACATACCTTGACAAAATTTTGAAGAAGTTCAAAATGGATCAAGCAAAGAAAGGGTTCTTGCCTGTGTTACAAGGTGTGAAATTGAGTAAGACTCAATGCCCGACCACTGCAGAAGATAGAGAGAATATGAAAGATGTTCCCTATGCATCAGCTATAGGCTCTATCATGTATGCAATGCTGTGTACCAGACCTGATGTGTGCCTTGCTATAAGTTTAGCAGGGAGGTACCAAAGTAATCCAGGAATGGATCACTGGACAGCGGTCAAGAACATCCTGAAATACCTGAAAAGGACTAAGGATATGTTTCTCGTATATGGAAGTGACAAAGAGCTCATCGTAAAAGGTTACGTTGATGCAAGCTTTGACACTGATCCGGACGATTCTAAATCGCAAACCGGATACGTGTTTACATTAAACGGTGGAGCTGTCAGTTGGTGCAGTTCTAAACAAAGCGTTGTAGCAGGATCTACATGTGAAGCGGAATACATAGCTGCTTCGGAAGCAGCAAATGAAGGAGTCTGGATGAAGGAGTTCATATCCGATCTAGGTGTCATACCTAGTGCATCGGGTCCAATGAAAATCTTTTGTGACAATACTGGTGCAATTGCCTTAGCAAAGGAATCCAGATTTCACAAAAGGACCAAACACATCAAGAGACGCTTCAACTCCATCCGGGATCTAGTCCAGGTGGGAGACATAGAGATTTGCAAGATACATACGGATCTGAATGTAGCAGACCCGTTGACTAAGCCTCTTCCACGAGCAAAACATGATCAGCACCAAGGCTCCATGGGTGTTAGAATCATTACAGTGTAATCTAGATTATTGACTCTAGTGCAAGTGGGAGACTGAAGGAAATATGCCCTAGAGGCAATAATAAAGTTATTATTTATTTCCTTATAATCATGATAAATGTTTATTATTCATGCTAGAATTGTATTTACCGGAAACATAATACATGTGTGAATACATAGACAAACTAAGTGTCACTAGTATGCCTCTACTTGACTAGCTCGTTAATCAAAGATGGTTATGTTTCCTAACCATGAACAATGAGTTGTTATTTGATTAACGAGGTCACATCATTAGTAGAATGATCTGATTGACATGACCCATTCCATTAGCTTAGCACCCGATCGTTTAGTATGTTGCTATTGTTTTCTTCATGACTTATACATGTTCCTATGACTATGAGATTATGCAACTCCCGTTTACCGGAGGAACACTTTGGGTACTACCAAACGTCACAACGTAACTGGGTGATTATAAAGGAGTACTACAGGTGTCTCCAATGGTCGATGTTGGGTTGGCGTATTTCGAGATTAGGATTTGTCACTCCGATTGTCGGAGAGGTATCTCTGGGCCCTCTCGGTAATACACATCACATAAGCCTTGCAAGCATTACAACTAATATGTTAGTTGTGAGATGATGTATTACGGAACGAGTAAAGAGACTTGCCGGTAACGAGATTGAACTAGGTATTGGATACCGACGATCGAATCTCGGGCAAGTAACATACCGATGACAAAGGGAACAACGTATGTTGTTATGCGGTCTAACCGATAAAGATCTTCGTAGAATATGTAGGAGCCAATATGGGCATCCAGGTCCCGCTATTGGTTATTGACCAGAGACGTGTCTCGGTCATGTCTACATTGTTCTCGAACCCGTAGGGTCCGCACGCTTAAGGTTACGATGACAGTTATCTTATGAGTTTATGCATTTTGATGTACCGAAGGTTGTTCGGAGTCCCGGATGTGATCACGGACATGACGAGGAGTCTCGAAATGGTCGAGACGTAAAGATTGATATATTGGAAGCCTATATTTGGATATCGGAAGTGTTCCGGGTGAAATCGGGATTTTACCGGAATACCGAGAGGGTTACCGGAACCCCCCGGGAGCTATTTGGGCCATAGTGGGCCTTAGTGGAAAAGAGAAGGGGCTGCCCTAGATGGGCTGCGCCCCCCCCCCTTCCCCTAGTCCTATTAGGACTAGGAGAGGTGGCCGGCCCCCTCCTCCTCTTTTCCCCTCCGAGGAATCCTAGTTGGACTAGGATCGGAAGGGGAATCCTACTCCCAGAGGGAGTAGGACTCTCCTGCGCCTCCCCCCCTTGGCCGGCCAGCCTCCCCTCCTCTCCTCCTTTATATACGGAGGCAGGGGCACCTCTAAACACACAAGTTGACACAAGTTGATCCACGTGATCGATTCCTTAGCCGTGTGTGGTGTCCCTTGCCACCATATTCCTCGATAATACTGTAGCGGAGTTTAGGCGAAGCCCTGCTGCTGTAGTTCATCAAGATCGTCACCACGCCGTCGTGCTGACGAAACTCTTCCCCGACACTTTGCTGGATCGGAGTCCGGGGATCGTCATCGAGCTGAACGTGTGCTCGAACTCGGAGGTGTCGTAGTTTCGGTGCTTGATCGGTTGGATCGAGAAGACGTACGACTACTTCCTCTACGTCGTGTCATCGCTTCCGCAGTCGGTCTGCGTTGGGTACGTAGACAATACTCTCCCCTCGTTGCTATGCATCACATGATCTTGCGTGTGCGTAGGAAAATTTTTGAAATTACTACGAAACCCAACAGTAATGATATCACAAAATAAACGGATGGCTCCAGCTAGTTCTTCTTCTTCAGCTACTAAAGGAATACTCTATGTGCTCTGTTTTCTATGTGTAGTACTTCATTTCGTGGTTCCATTTACCCCTGACTATAAACATCATTAATCTGATTAGATTGTAGGTGATGGATGCACATCAATGACCAATTTGTTCCTTTTAATGTGAACCCGCATGCAGTTTTACAGTGTGTTTATCACATTACACAGAGAAACTGTCTCACTTGTATCTAATTCAGTTAAACTCCCCGTACAGCTGGACGAGCAATCAACAAAACGGAACTCTGTGTTTATATACAGTCTAGAATTTTAGTGAAATAAAATGCTCTTTTGAGTTTCCGTTCTCAAGGTAATCATCTGTGCTGGGAACTGGCATGTCGCACAACTATGTAAACTGAACCGGGATAATAGGTTACGAATGACATCATGTGTAAACTGTGTAGGCTTACTTGGAGACAAATCTCACATGTTATGAACTGGAAAAAAATGAAAGATATAGCATATATCAGGTTAAAATAACCTGGGGAGTAATGGGTTGAATGCATATGTGCAATAAGAAAACCATGAACATCCCACTGTTTGCATGAAAGAACTTCATATAGTACACTTCATTTCAAAAAGGAAGCGGTAACTATATCAAAGATAACAGCATGCCTGCAAAAACGCTACAAAATCTCAGAAATAACCATTCCCCTGCAAACAACACGATACATCAAGAAACTGAAAGATACAACCAAAAATAAGTTTATCAACTATTTTGAGAAGCAGTTAAACAACTTCAGAATTAGAATCTCCAAAGCCTACAACCATTGTGCCCTTCATCTCGCTGCTTACTATCCCTCGCTATCAGTATGCTTAGTGTGTCCTTTGTCTCCTCCAGCTCAACGACGGTTTGCACTTTCGACCTTCCTCACAGTTGGCCGCGTAGGGTGGCCCCGATGATAGTGTGTTGTGTCGTCACTGTATCTATGTGGCCGAAAGCGTACTCGGCGTCAGTAACTAAGCTTGCCAAACAACGAGATGGAAGCAAGCTGATGCGCCACTCTGCTTGTGATGGAGTACAAACTTAATTGTTCCACGGACTGTACCCCAGGCTTGTTCTCCAACTCCAATTCCACGGACTTTATAACAGGAGACAGTACCCCAGGCTTGTTCTCCAACTCCAATTCCCAATGCATCCCATTCCCAGTGGATTGTCTATAGGTGGCTCCATGGCCACTTGTTTTGTCACTCTCAGCTTTCCTGATGCCACTTCTTCTGTCACTACACACACTTTCTTCCCTGCCAATCACTCCCTCTCTTCTCCACCAACTGTGTTTTATAGACAAGATACATAGCTATAGGTGAACGGTGTTAATGTGTGATGTAATGCATGTACTTGTACTCCTTGTATGTAGGATCTGAGCCACGCCCTGGCCTGCTTGCCACTTGTATAGGGCTTGTTGTAACGGCTCCCTCTTGTATAAGATGTAACCTGAGTGGATGGAATCAATATAGAGAGCAATTCTATCCTTCAACTTGGTATCAGACTCTAGCCCCCATGGCCGAAAACTCCACTGCTCCGGCCACCAGCTCGGCCACCTTGCCGGCCGACTTCTCCTCGTCGTCCACCGGCGCCGGCACCACTGCCGCCGCCAGCACCCACTCCCCCTTCGTCTTCGGCACCTCACCCACGTCCCACAGCGGCTCCTCCCCCTCCACTGGATCCCAGTTTGCCCCTCTCATCTCCTCTTCGGTGCCCCCACTGTCCTTCGCCGCCACCCCTTCCCAGCACCCCATCTTCCGTGATAGCATCCAAAACCACATCAAGTTCCTTCTCAACCCCGACGAACACAACTACCACAAGTGGAAGTCATTCTTCCTGCTCGTTCTGATCCGCTACGGCATTGCCCAAATCCTCGGCCACCCCCCCCTTCCAACGCCACTGCCTTCCAGCGCGAGCTTGACGCCCACCTCGTTCTGTGGATCTACTCCACCCTTGCGGACAACCTCGTCGACCACGTCGTCGGCGCTACCACCACCTACGATCTCTGGCATTGCATCCGCGACTACTTCCTGGCCAACCGCGCGGCTCCGTACATGATACTGAACCGCCAATACCGCAACCTCAAACAAGGTGATCTTTCCGTTGCCGAATATGCTCGCCGCATGAAACTTCTCACTGCTGGCCTCGCCGACATCGACCACGCCATCACCGAGGTGGATCTCACCACCCAATTCCTCCACGGCATCGACCAAAGGCTCGACACCCTCCGCGTCGTCCTGGGGGACTCCGTTCCTCTCCCACCGTTCAAAACGGTCTTCTCGCGCCTGAAGCTCGCCGAGGAGAACCTCGCTCAGCGCGTGGCGGACGAGCCCGTCCCCATCCTCGTCGTCACCGGCAGCGGTGGCCCCTCCACCTCTGGCGGCTCCTCCAACACTCGCCAGGGTGACCGCGTTGATCGCGGCAATGATCGCGCGTCTGGCCTCCCGCCGGGTCGCGGATCTGGCACCCGCCAGGACGGTGACCGCGGTGACCGCGGCGGCCGTGGACGCGGCCGTGGCCGTGGACGTGGTCGTTGCGACAATGGCGGCCGCGGCAACCTCCCCCCTGCGGCGTACAATCCCTACATGGGGTTCTTTGCCCCCTACGGCATGGCCCTGCCCACCGCGCGCCCTGGCTGGGTTCCCCCGAACTCCGCCGGCGTGCTCGGTCCGCGGCCCGGCTCGCATGCCCAGGCGTACCCTATGCAACTCTCCGGCTTCTCCGCGCCTGCTCCACCCCAGCCGCCATCGTGGGATCACCGCGCCATCCTCCAGGCCGCCTATAGCGCGTCCGGCTACCCCAACAGTGGCTCCGCCCCCTCCGAGTGGTACCTCGACAGCGGTGCTGCCTCCCACGTCACCGGCAACCCTGGTAGCCTTACCTTCTCGAATTCTTCTTTAAAGCATCCTTTCTCTAGAATTGTTGTTGGCAATGGCACACACTTACCTATTCATGCCACCGGTTCCACCACTCTCCCTCCACGCAATTTTCACCTCCGCGATGTTCTTTTCTCCCCCAACGTGGTTACGAGTCTTATCTCCGTCCGTCAATTCACCAAATACAACTCTTGCTCTATTGAATTTTACCCCTTTGGCTTTCTTGTGAAGGATCTTCGCACCAGGAGGGTACTCATGATCTCCGCTAGCTCCGGCGATCTCTATCCATTCTTCGGAAATAACAAGACTTGGCGCACCGCTCTCTCCACCACCATCTCCACCGCCGATGCCTGGCATCGCTGGCTCGGCCACCCCAGTCCTCAAGCCATGTCGTCATTAGCTGCTCATGACTTTATTTCCTCTTGTAATTAGCAGACGCACACGCCATGTACCGCGTGCCAACTAGGATGCCAGCCGCATCTCCCTTTCCATTCCTCTAGCAGTTGCACCTACGCTCCTTTTGAGCTCATTCACTGTGATTTATGGACAAGTCCCATTGTAAGCTTTTCTGGCTATCAATATTACTTAGTCATACTTGATTATTACACACATTTTTCTTGGTCATTTCCCCTACGCAACAAGTCGGACACCTCCTCCACTCTTCTACGCCTTTTCTCTTTCGTTCGCAACCAATATCATGTAATCATCAAGACTTTGCAATGTGACAATGGCGGCGAGTTTATCAATTCTACCTTGCGTTCCTTCTTCTCCACCAACGGCATCACTTACCGGTTCTCATGCCCTCACACATCGCCCCAAAACGGCAAGGCTGAACGTCTCCTCCGCACCACGAATGATATCGTCTGCACACTTCTCCTCCAAGCCAACCTCACCCCTCCCTTTTGGGTCGAAGCCCTCCATACAACCACCTATCTCCTTAACCGACGTCCTTCTCGTGCCATCCATGGCCACACTCCATACTACATGCTTCACCGCATTCACCCTACCTACGATCATCTCCGCGTATTCGGTTGCCTTTGCTTTCCCAACCTCTATGCCACCTCCGCCCACAAACTCTCCCCGCGCTCCACCCGTTGCGTTTTCCTTGGCTATCCACTAGAACACAAAGGGTATCGGTGCTACGACCTTACCACACGCCGAGTCATTGTCTCCCGTCACGTTGTTTTTGATGAAAGCATTTTTCCATACGCACCAGACACACCCCCGGCCACACCATCCCCACCCACACCGCATCCCGCCCGCTTTCTCCTCTCTGACTCGGCCGAATCTGTGTCCAGGGCGCCACCTACCTCGTACCGGGCCCCGCCGGATCCCCCTGATGTGACACCCCCATGCACGCCTATCCCAGCTCGCCAGCTCTCCGCCAGCCCCACCCACCCCTCCACGGGTCACGCGCCACCTCGCTCGCCCAGCCCCATAGAATTTGGCAGCCCACTACCCTCCACCCCACGCGCGTCCTCGGGTTCACCGCCTGCCAAACCCACCCTGCTTACTCCCTCGGATCGCGCGCCCACCGCGTCTGTCCTCGCGGATCCCGCGCCTGCCGCCTCTGCCCACGGATCCTCCTTGGATCCTGCGTCGCCCAGACCTGTTTCTGACCCCACGCCATCCTCCTCTGCTTCCGTGCCACCCACTCCCATTCAAACACATCTACCAGCTCGATCCAAGCCAATTAAACCGCCCCATAATTCCCACAAAATGCTCACTCATGCCAAGTCTGGTTTTTGCCAACCCAAACGCCTCTTTACTACCACCACGTCTACCATCTCTCCCATTCCAGCCACCTACTGCTCTGCCCTCAAAGACCCCAATTGGCAACATGCAATGTGTGATGAATATGATGCTTTAATCAAAAATTCGACTTGGTCTTTGGTTCCCAAGCCTGCAGGTGTCAACGTGGTCACGGGCAAGTGGATCTTCCGCCACAAGTTCAACACCGACGGTACTTTGGCACGATACAAAGCTCGTTGGGTGGTTCGTGGTTTCACTCAGAAGGAGGGCGTTGACTATGATGATGAGACGTTCAGTCCGGTTGTCAAGCCGGCCACCATTCGTGTCGTGCTCAGCCTTGCCACCTCCAGCAACTGGCCAATCCATCAACTCGACGTCAAAAACGCCTTTCTTCATGGCGATCTCAAGGAGACCATGTACTGTGCTCAACCCGCTGGGTTTGTGGACTCCTCTCGGCCGGATCACGTGTGTCTCCTTCGCAAGTCTCTCTATGGGCTCAAACAAGCTCCCCGCACCTGGTTTTATCGCTTCCGCTCCTTCTTGCTCTCCCTCGGGTTTCATGCATCCAAGAGCGACTCTTCCCTCTTCATACTCCAGCGCGGTGCTTCCATTGCCTATCTACTTGTCTATGTGGACGACATCATTCTCACAGCCAGCACCCCGCACACCCTCTACCACCTCATCCACTCACTCAAGCAAGAATTCTCCATGACCGACCTTGGTGATCTTCACCATTTTCTCGGCATCAATGTTACACCCAACGCTCCTGTACTATTCTTATGTCAACAGCAATATGCTCTTGAGATCCTTGATCGTGCCAAGATGCTCAATTGCAAGCCCGTATCCACTCCCATTGACACCCACTCCAAGCTTTCCGCTCATGATGGCCGCCTTCTGGACAATCCTACCACTTACTGTAGCCTCGCTGGAGCTCTTCAATATCTCACGCTCACTCGCCCGGACTTGTCCTATGCTGTCCAACAAGTATGCCTCTTCATGCATGCCCCTCGCGACTCCCACATGCAACTCATCAAACGGATTCTTCGTTACTTGCGGGGCACCACACACTATGGCTTGCAGCTCTACAAGTCCACCACTCATGATCTTGTGGCATATACGGACGCGGACTGGGCAGGATGTCCGGATACCCGCAAATCCACATCCGGCTTCTGCGTTTTTCTTGGCCGCAACCTTCTGTCCTGGTCTTCCAAGAGGCAGGCCACCGTGTCCAGGTCTAGTGCGGAGGCCGAGTATCGTGGTGTCGCCAACTGCATTGTGGAGTCCTGTTGGCTGGGCCAGTTATTGCATGAGCTTCGTCGTCCGCCTTCTCATGCCACCGTTGTCTATTGTGACAACATCAGCGCCTCCTACATCGCCTCCAACCCCGTCCAGCATCAACGCACAAAGCACATAGAGATTGATCTGCACTTTGTTCGGGATCGCGTTGAAGGAAATATGCCCTAGAGGCAATAATAAAGTTATTATTTATTTCCTTATAATCATGATAAAGGTTTATTATTCATGCTAGAATTGTATTAACCGGAAACATAATACATGTGTGAATACATAGACAAACAAAGTGTCACTAGTATGCCTCTACTTGACTAGCTCGTTAATCAAAGATGGTTATGTTTCCTAACCATGAACAATGAGTTGTTATCTGATTAACAGGATCACATCATTAAGAGAATGATCTGATTGGCATGACCCATTCCATTAGCTTAGCACCCGATCGTTTAGTATGTTGCTATTGCTTTCTTCATGACTTATACATGTTCCTATAACTATGAGATTATGCAACTCCCGTTTACCGGAGGAACACTTTGGGTACTACCAAACGTCACAACGTAACTGGGTGATTATAAAGGAGTACTACAGGTGTCTCCAAAGGTACATGTTGGGTTGGCGTATTTCGAGATTAGGTTTTGTCACTTCGATTGTCGGAGAGGTATCTCTGGGCCCTCTCGGTAATGCACATCACATAAGCCTTGCAAGCATTGAAACTAATGAGTTAGTTGCGGGATGATGTATTACAGAACGAGTAAAGAGACTTGCCCGTAATGAGATTGAACTAGGTATTGGATACCGACGATCGAATCTCGGGCAAGTAACATACCGATGACAAAGGGAACAACGTATGTTGTTATGCGGTCTGACCGATAAAGATCTTCGTAGAATATGTAGGAGCCAATATGGGCATCCAGGTCCAGCTATTGGTTATTGACCAGAGACATGTCTCGGTCATGTCTACATTGTTCTCGAACCCGTAGGGTCCGCACGCTTAAGGTTACGATGACAGTTATATTATGAGTTTATGCATTTTGATGTACGGAAGGTTGTTCGGAGTCCCGGGTGTGATCACGGACATGACGAGGAGTCTCGAAATGGTCGAGACGTAAAGATTGATATATTGGAAGCCTATGTTTGGATATCGAAAGTGTTCCGGGTGAAATCGGGATTTTACCGGAGTACCGGGAAGGTTACCGGAACCCCCCGGGAGCTAAATGGGCCATGATGGGCCTTAGTGGAAAAGAGAAGAGGCAGCCCTACATGGGCTGCACGCCTCCCCCTTCCCCTAGTCCTATTAGGACTAGGAGAGGTGGCCGACCCCCTCTCTCTCTTTTCCCCCTCCGCGAATCCTATTCCAACTAGGATTGGGGGGGGGGATCCTACTCCCAGAGGGAGTAGGACTCTCCTGGCGCACCCCTTGTGGCCGGCCAGCCTCCCCCTTTGGTCCTTTATATACTGAGGTAGAGGCACCCTAGAACACACAAGTTGATCCACGTGATCTATTCCTTAGCCGTGTGCGGTGCCCCCAGCCACCATAGTCCTCGATAATACTGTAGCGGAGTTTAGGCGAAGCCCTGCTGCTGTAGTGCATCAAGATCGTCACCACGCCGTTGTGCTGACGGAACTCTTCCCCGACACTTTGCTGGATCGGAGTCCGGGGATCGTCATCGAGCTGAACGTGTGCTCGAACTCGGAGGTGCCGTAGTTTCGGTGCTTGATCGGTTGGATCGTGAAGACGTACGACTACTTCCTCTATGTTGCATCAATGCTTCCGCAGTCAGTCTGCGTGGGTACGTAGACAACACTCTCCCATCTCGTTGCTATGCATCACATGATCTTGCGTGAGCGTAGGAAATATTTTGAAATTACTACGAAATCCAACACGCGTGGCCCTCGGCGAAGCTCGTGTCCTGCATGTCCCATCGAGCTCCCAGTTTGCTGATTTGTTCACCAAGGGCCTTCCATCACAAGTTTTTCATGAGTTCCGTGCCAACCTCAACGTCCATCCAAATGGAGTTCTGGCTGAGGGGGGGTGTTAACGTGTGATGTAATGCATGTACTTGTACTACTTGTATGTAGGATCTGAGCCACGCTCTGGCCTGCGTGCCACTTGTATAGGGCTTGTTGTAATGGCTCCCTCTTGTATAAGATGTAACCTAAGTGGATGGAATCAATACAGAGAGCAATTCTATCCTTCAACTAACGGTTCAACCACTATTGAGGTACAAACTTAAGTGTTCCACGGACCGGCCGGCATGGAAGATGTTCATACATCATGTAAGGTTCCTTGTAACGATGTCACAAAATGGTTGACTCAAGCTAGGTAGTCTTCTGTTGGAAATATGAGCAATTTACCAAATGATTTTATTAACAGAAATACCAGATAAAGCATGACTAATATAGAAGAGATAAAACAAGTCATGCGTTCTGACAGAGAGAAGGTAAATAGCTTCTGCATATATGAACCGTAGCCTATCATATCTAAAGCAGACAGTATAACGAGTAGCATATATGAAGTAGACCTAACATGTGTAGGACAAGGACTAGAACAATGAACTGCGGCAGAACCTTTAACAGGAAAGACAAGAACACGTACGGCACAACAGCAGCAGAAGCGCTGGACTTGGGGTCGGTGTCCTCGCCTGCCATGTCGTCGAGGAGGTCGTGGACGTCGGGGAAGAAGTCGTCATCGGGGAAGTAGTCGTTGGCGACCGGATCATCCGTGATGAAGCAGCCAGTAGTCGTGCTGAGCGCTCCCCAAAAACCTTATCACCCTTCTCCCGTATAGGACTCAAAAGGTGCGGTTTCGGAGGCCTACTGTCCCGACCTGCGGTGCACGCCGCAAACCGGGATGGGGAAGATCGTAGCAGCAGCGCAATGCTCAGGAACTTTGTGGCGAGAGGAAGGGGATCTTCTGGTGTGTCTCTCTGGAGAGGAGCGACCTCTCTTATATAGGCACAGGAGAAGGACGCGAAGAGGCTGCGGCGGGAGGTGAAGCAACGAAGGGAGACGAAGCGAACAAGCAGCGGCCGAAGAGGCGCGCCGTTCGAATTCAGTGTCCACTACAGAAAAACGTTTCAACTCCCACGTGACCTTTCGTATACCCGTCGTGCGTGGCAAAAATTTAGACATCGACTCGGCTCATTCCCGCAACCCGCGGCGCGTCGAGGCGAGGCGAGGCATGGCGTGGCGAGGCGGGCGGCGGAGGAGGAGCGCGCGTGGATGTCCCTCTTGTTCTCATGCTCATACATGTGGGGAAAGAACCTCCCTTATAAAGAGGTCCAACTCCCTCTAAACTAGCAATGTGGGACTAAACTTTTGTTCCACCTCTTGCCTTGCACAAATGGGTTGCGTGGGCCTCTAGGATTTATTAGGAATTTCTGAAACTGCTATTGGGCTAGGCCCAAAATAGACAAAATTCCAGCAATCCCCGACCAGATCCCAGAGGCACACAAAAATTTGTCTTTGGTTCCAAAACACTGTTTTATATACTGGTACTGCAGTGGAGACTGTTAAGTTGAACTTCCACCTAGAACTCTATGCTACACTACTAAGCAACTTGAACAGTGGACTGGGCCTTGAACTGCAAGTTTTCTGCGAATCTAGCTTCACATAAAGCCTTGACCGATACATGGCTACCGTGGGTCTTCCCCGCGGGTGGAGCTTATGCGTCACACTCCGTGACCTATCATGAGTTTACTAGAGAGAACCCTACTCTCATAGATTGTGACGTTTGATAATCAGACTCATATAGGTGTGTTCTTCAAAAGATGTTCTGCAGGATAACATCTCTGCTTAAATAAGCCACTTAGAACACATTAAGATATACATCAACCTGCCATGCAGATAAGGAGAGTATTGCATCTTCATGGAGTGGTATTGTGAATAGTAAGGATACTCTCCTCTCAGTTGACCAACAGCTTGTCTTCCACATCTAATTCACGGGATCTCCGATCACAAAGAATAGGTTACCACTGTGAACAACTCATATTGTGGGTCTCATACCCATCTCCCTCGATGCATTATCTATCACATTACGTGATAGACCCTTAGTAAAAGGATCTGCCAGATTTTTAGACGTTTGGATATAATCCAATGCAATAACTCCGGAGTTTTTCATTTTCCTGACAGACTTTAACCTTCTCTGAACGTGTCTTGATGACTTCATGTTATCCTTTGAGCTGCTCACTTTCGTGATCACAGTTTGATTGTCGCAGTTCATAAGGATACCCGGTACAGGTTTCTCAACAACCGGTAAGTCATTCAAGAGCCGACGAAGCCAATCTGCTTCGACCGTAGCTGTATCTAGTGCTGTGAGTTCTGCTTCCATTGTTGACCTCGTTAAGATGGTCTGCTTGCAAGACTTCCAAGAAACAGCGCCACCTCCATGAGTGAATACATAACCGCTCGTGGCCTTTATCTCATCAGCATCTGAGATCCAGTTTGAGTCACTATACCCTTCAAGCACCTTTGGATGCCCGGTGTAGTGAATTCCATAATTTGCAGTGCCTTTCAAATAACGCAAAACTCTCTCTAGAGCTTTCCAATGCACATCTCCTGGTTTTGAAACAAACCGACTCAGTTTGCTAACAGCAAAAGAGATGTCAGGTCTTGTAGCACTGGCTAAGTACATAAGCGAGCCAATAATCTGAGAATACTTCAATTGGTCTCTAGCAATTCTTCGATTCTTTCGAAGCAACACACTAGCATCATATGGTGTTGGAGAGGGCTTGCAGTCACTATAGCCAAAGCGACTCAAGATCTTTTCCACATAGTGAGATTGAAGCAATGTAATCCCACCATCATCGTCTCTCAACAACTTGATGTTCAGAATGACATCAGCCACTCCTAAATCCTTCATCTCAAAACAACGAGATAGGAAATCCTTGACCTCCTTAATAACATTCAGATTGGTTCCGAAAATCAGTATGTCATCAACATACAAGCACAGGATAACTCCCTCGCCCCCACCATGGCGATAGTACACACATTTGTCAGCTTCGTTCACAACAAAGCCTGCAGCTGTTAAAGTTCTTTCAAACTTCTCATGCCACTGTTTGGGTGCTTGCTTAAGTCCGTACAAAGACTTCAGCAACTTGCACACTTTCCCTTCCTGACCATCTAGTACAAACCCATCTGGTTGTTCCATATAAATTTCCTCGTCCAACTCTCCATTTAGGAAAGCAGTCTTAACATCCATTTGATGAACGAGAAGACCATGCGAGGCAGCTAGTGAAAGTAGAACTCGAATAGTGGTCAGTCGAGCCACAGGTGAGTAAGTATCAAAGAAGTCTTCACCTTCCTTTTGGGTATAACCCTTAGCCACGAGCCGAGCCTTGTACTTTTCAATAGTACCATCAGGCCTAAGCTTCTTCTTGAATACCCATTTGCATCCTATAGGTTTGCACCCATAAGGACGATCAGTTATCTCCCAAGTTTCATTTGCCAAGATGGAATCCATCTCGCTACGAACCGCTTCCTTCCAGTAGTCAGCATCTTCAGATGCATAGGCCTCTGAAATAGAACTGGGAGTGTCATCTATGAGGTACACAAGAAAATCATCACCAAAGGACTTTGCAGTCCTCTGTCTCTTGCTCCTAGTAGGAACTTCATTGTTCTCCTCCACAGGACTTTCAAAGTGTTCCATCGAAATTGTAGGTTCGGTAATTGTAACTGGTTCCTGATTCGATGAACTAGGCATCTCCTGATTAGATGAGGTAGCCATATCCTTCATGGGAAAGATATCTTCAAAGAAAGTCGCATCATTCGACTCCATGATCGTACCGACATGCATGTCAGGTACCTCAGATTTTACAACCAAGAATCTATAGCCAATGCTATGAAAAGCATATCCCAGGAAAACACAATCCACAGTCTTTGGTCCAAGCTTCCGCTTCTTTGGAATTGGAACATTGACTTTCGCCAAACAACCCCATGTTCGCAGATAAGAGAGTTTTAACCTTTTCTTCTCCCATTCCTCGAATGGAGTTATCTCTTTGTTCTTTGTGGGGACTCGGTTCAGGACATGACATGCTGTCAATATCGCCTCCCCCCACCATGCCTTGGAGAGACCCGATGTATCTAACATGGCGTTAACCAAATCAGTTAGAGTACGGTTCTTTCTTTCGGCCACCCCATTTGACTGAGGTGAGTAGGGAGGAGTCCTCTCATGGATTATACCATGTTCCGCACAAAAAGCATCAAACTCATTGGAAAAATACTCTCCACCACGGTCGGACCTAAGCCTCTTGATTTTTCGATCAAGTTGGTTTTCCACTTCAGCTTTGTAGATCTTGAAAAAGTTCAAAGCCTCATCCTTAGATTTCAGAAGATACACACGGCAGTATCTAGTGGAGTCATCAATTAACGTCATGAAATATTTCTTTCCACCTTTTGTCAACACACCATTCATTTCACATAGATCTGAATGTATGAGCTCTAGTGGTGCAAGATTTCTTATTTCCGCAGTCGTGTGAGACTTACGAGGTTGCTTAGCTTGCACACACACTTGACACTTAGATCCCTTGACGGTGGTGAAACTAGGGATTAAGTTCAACTTCGCTAGTCGCGACATGCAACCAAAGTTAACATGACAAAGACGTGAATGCCACACATTGGATTCACTATTGTTGCAAATATGATTAACAACTTTATTGCAAACGTCTGATAAGGATAAACGAAACAAGCCTCCTGACTCATAGCCTTTACCAACAAAGGTTCCATACTTGGATATTACAAATTTATTCGACTCAAAGACAAGCTTGTAGCCATCTCTACACAGAAGAGATCCGCTAACAAGATTTTTATTGACGGAGGGGACATAATGCACGTTCTTCAGCCGCACGATCTTCCCCGAAGTAAACTTCAGATCGACCGTGCCAACACCACGAACAGAAGCACTTGAACCGTTGCCCATCAGCACGGTTGAAGTCCCTGCGGTCTGATAAGACGAAAACATGGAAATATCACCGCATACATGCACATTAGCACCCGTGTCAATCAACCAGTCAGGAGAATGACATACTGAAAGAATAGTGGGAAATATACCATACCCAGCATCCTTCATGTCAGTGTCTCCAATGACAACATTAGCGGTCTTGCCGCCTTTCCCAGGATGACGCTTGTCATAGCGATTAGGGCAACTAGGAGCCCAATGATCAGGATCCCCACACACATGACAAGCACCTTTCTTCTTGCCATTCTTCTTCTTGAAGTTCGTGTGTTGCACAGCCTTGTTCTTCCCATCAAACTTTGCTTTACCATCAAACTTGCCCTTGTTCTTGAACTTGTGGGGCTGGAAGTTCTGCTTCTGTACCACATTGGCACTAGATCCTCCCTCAATACCTCGAGCACGTGTGTCCTTTGCTCTCGCCTTTTCTTCCACATCAAGAGTGCCAATGAGATCCGGGACGGAAAACTCCTGCCTCTTATGCTTCAGCAAGGTAGCAAAGTTCCTCCATGAAGGAGGAAGCTTAGTGATGATACCTCCGGCAACAAACTTGTCCGGTAGCATACAACTGAAGTGCTCAAGTTCTCTAGCAAATGACTGTATCTCATGAGCTTGCTCAACCACGGAGCGCTCTTCAGTCATCCTGTAATCATAGAATTGCTCCATGATGTACAGCTCAGTGCCAGCATCCGAGACCCCAAACTTGGCCTCGAGTGCATCCCACATATCTTTTCCATTATCAATTGACGCATAAGCACCAACTATGTTCTCACCAAGAACACTCAAGAGAGCAGCCTTAAACAGAGTATCCATTTTCTGAAAAGCTTGTGCCTGTTGAGCATCAAGCTCTCCTTCAGGTTTGCCGAGAGTGGCGTCATAGCAACTCATGGTTTGAAACCATAAGACTGCTCTCACGCGCCACCTCTTGTAGTGGATACCCTCAAACATAGGAGGTCTCATGGAAGCAGCAAAACCACTTGGGGTAAATTGCCTATAATAAGGTTTTTGGATTGTTGAAAATATGAGCAATTTACCAAATGATTTTATTAACAGAAATACCAGATAAAGCATGACTAATATAGAAGAGATAAAACAAGTCATGCGTTCTGACAGAGAGAAGGTAAATAGCTTCTGCATATATGAACCGTAGCCTATCATATCTAAAGCAGACAGTATAACGAGTAGCATATATGAAGTAGAACCTAACATGTGTAGGACAAGGACTAGAACAATGAACTGCGGCAGAACCTTTAACAGGAAAGACAAGAACACGTACGGCATAACAGCAGCAGAAGCGCTGGACTTGGGGTCGGTGTCCTCGCCTGCCATGTCGTCGAGGAGGTCGTGGACGTCAGGGAAGTAGTCGTCGGCGACCAGATTGTCCGTGATGAAGCAGCCAGTAGTCGCGCTGAGCGCTCCCCAAAAACCTTATCACCCTTCTCCCGTACAGGACTCAAAAGGTGCGGTTTCGGAGGCCTACTGTCCCGACCTGCGGTGCACGCCGCAAGCCGGGATGGGGAAGATTGTAGCAGCAGCGCAGTGCTCAGGAACTTTGTGGCGAGAGGAAGGGGATCTTCTGGTGTGTCTCTCTGGAGAGGAGCGACCTCTCTTATGTAGGCACAGGAGAAGGACGCGAAGAGGCTGCGGCGGGAGGTGAAGCAACGAAGGGAGACGAAGTGAACTATAGAAAAACGTTTCAACTCCCACGTGACCTTTCGTGCGTGGCAAAAATTTAGACATCGGCTCGGCTCATTCCCGCAACCCGAGGCGAGCGGCGGAGGAGGAGCGCGCGTGGATGTCCCTCTTGTTCTCATGCTCATACATGTGGGGAAAGAACCTCCCTTATACAACTCCCTCTAAACTAGCAATGTGGGACTAAACTTTTGTTCCACCTCTTGTCTTGCACAAATGAGTTGTGCGGGCCTCTGGGATTTATTAGGAATTTCTGAAACTGCTATTGAGCTAGGCCCAAAATAGAAAAAATTCCAGCATCTTCTTCAGCTACCGAATGGATACTCTATGCACTCTGTTTTCGATATGCAGTACTTAATTTCGTGGTTCCATTTACCCCTGACTATTAAAGATACCACAAATTTGATAAGGTTGCTGGTGATGGCTACACATCAATGACCGATGCATTCCTTTTATTGTGAACCTGCATGTAGTTTTACAATCTGCCAGGGGCGGAATTGGGCCTGGGGCAGCTGGGGCTATAGCCCCAGGCGTGGCCCAACTAGTGCAGTACATCTTATTAGGAATTTTGGTCAGATCCGTAGCCCTATACAGGCCCAGCCATAGGCGTGCTCACCCAGCCCCATGCCTCAGCCCACACAGTTTCTATTTCTCAAAAAACAAAAGGCCCACATAGCTTCACAGCCCAACCGAGCTCCGAGGACACACGAATCTCCAAAGGCGAATCAATCGCTAGTATTTTTCCTTTTTAGGGCAATTATAGGGCAAAAATCGCGAGCGTTTTCATCTATCGTTTGATGCCTGCGCCGCCCCACACGTTTTCCTGCTCGACAGATCGGACGTCTAGACCTCCGATTCTCCAGATCATCCCGCTTAGGACCATCTCGCATCATAGGGGCAGCCCTCCTGTATTTGTTTTAACAGTAGGAGCAACCATCCTATTTCTCCTCCTGTTCTGCTCCATCTCGGCGACTGGATGGACGGGTAAATTATCTAATCTCTTGTTTGTCGTATCAACAAATTGTCCCCAGTTCTTTTGTGTGAGAGCCAAAATCAACGAATTTATGATATTGAATTGAATTACGTTAGTCAACTATTGTTTCATATTTACTAGCCTATCAAAACATCTTATATTTTGAAATGGAGGTAGTATTCATAAATAGAAAAAAAACTAGAAATCCAACATGTGTTGTAACTTGTATTTGGCCCTTTTTGAGGTATTTTTTTCAAGTTAGTGTTCTTCAGTGTTATTTATAGCCGCTTAGAATTAGCCCCAGGCTTCATGAAATCCTGGTTCCGCCTCTGCAATCTGCTTACCACATTACACGGAGAAAACTGAATCCCATATAGCTGGACGAGTGATCAACAAAACTGAGCTATGTGTTTATATACAGTCTAGAATTTTACAGAAATAAAATGATCTTTTGAGTTTCTGGTCTCAAGGTAAGATATAGCATATGTCAGGTCAAAATAACCTGGGGAGTAATAGGTCGAATGCGTATGTGCAATAAGAAAACCATCAGTATCCCATTGTTTGCATGAAAAAACAGCATATAGTATAGTTGAATTCGGAAAGGGCGCGATAACTATATCAAAGATAACAGCATGCCTGCAAAAACGCTGCAAAATCTCAGAAATAACCATTCCCCTGCAAACAACAGGATACGTCAAGAAACTGAAAGATACAACCAAAAATAATTTTACCAAATTCCACATAGGCAACAGGGATCCTGTGTTGCTGGTGCACGTACAGTCGCACATGACACCTCAATA
The DNA here is from genome assembly GCF_018294505.1 of Triticum aestivum. Lineage (NCBI taxonomy): Eukaryota > Viridiplantae > Streptophyta > Magnoliopsida > Poales > Poaceae > Triticum > Triticum aestivum. Next base: position 515,022,936 of record NC_057794.1, read on the forward strand.
TATATCATGGATGAGGATGAATGGGCATTACAACACGCAACACCTTGTGTACTTACATGAAACCGGTTACACCGCTCGTTTGCGAGTACATGAGAGTAAGACACTTGTGAATTTAATCCAAATTCATCCAACACAAGTCGTAATTACACCAGGGGTGAAAGTACCACCATTGGCTAATAAGACCAACTTTTGTCAGAATGAAAAGAGCTACAACCAGCAATTCGCCGCCGCCACCTGCTCATCCCCAATGGACTCAAGGATGGTGCGGTTCTCCGCAACCATGTCGGGTCGGTGATAACGGCAGCGTGTCTGCCACCTCATCCGCAAGATGCCCCTTTGCTGGGAGGTACTCCGTCTCCATGGCAATGCGAATTCACTCTCGTGCCTCCTGCATTGACAGGTGGTGGATGTCCTTGTTAGAGTTATATTTATGATGCCTTTTGGCTTTCTATAATTATGATGTCCGTGTTAGGTTTGGGGCTGATATAAATACACCTGCTGCACAATCTTAAATTGGTGCTAACATAAGAGTGCAGCAACTAAAAGAGGCTATTTCATATAAAGTTTATTTTGCAGTCGCTCCCGAGCCCAACCCTCCTCAGCGGGCAGGAGGGAGCTCTGTCGTGGTTCTAAGTCTGACAGTAGAATGGGGGTAGAAATGTAGAGGCAAGATCCTAACTATGGAGGAGTTGTACGCACGAGTTTTACGAGTTCAGGCCCTTCTCGGAGGAAGTAACAGCCCTACGTCTCGGAGCCCGGAGGCGGTCGACTGGATTATGTGTGTGTGTGTGTGTTACAGGGGGTGCGAACCCTTGTCCCTGAGGAGGGGGGTGGCTTATATAGAGTTCGCCAGACCCCTCCCGCCCTCAGTTACAAATGGTTTAAGGTACATAAAGATGGGGACGTTACTGGTAACGCCTATAATAAAAGTACATAATGACCATTAAGGCTATGACTTAAATCCCGACCGTTGCAGAGTGGCTCTAGATCTTCTGGTAGTCGAGTGGTTGTCCGTTCGGTCGAGTGTCTTCAAGACTGTCGAGTGGAACATGGCTTCATGGTCGAGTGGATGATGATTTTTCTTCGACTGCTTCTGGTTCTTTTAGAGATGTCCTTGGGGAGGGTATCTTGGACAGATCCATGACCCTACCCTAGGTACATGGCTTCATCAAGCTCCGCCGCCGTCGCTCGATCTCCCTCTCCGGTCACCTCCTCCACAACAGAGAGCAGATTCGGAACCCTCTCACCATCCTCTGTTCATCCCATCCCGGCCCCCGCACCGACTCCGCTCTGGCGACTCGGGTGGTGCCTCAACCCTAGCCGCCAGGGGCTTTACCTCTTTCCTCCCCTCCCTCCGTCGTCGTCGGGGGATGCTGTTGAGCTAAGCCAAGAGGCCGATGGCGGTGACGGAGGTCGTCTACCTCATCATGGGGGTCGTGCGGGGGGGCCTCTGCATGAGGAGGCGTGGCCGTTCGGGTCTTGGCGGCACGATGGCCAGCCCTGCTTCGGGCGGGCCATCTAACCTTTGATCAGCGGCAGCAGCATGGAGGGCCTGGTGGGCGGGTCTGTTGCATGCGTGGTCTGGCCTCCGGTCAGATCAGATCTGGCAGGTGCGGTCTGCTTGCTGTGGGGTGGCAGAGATCGATAGCGGTCCCCTGTACACGATGTTGGATGGAGGTTCAATGAGCAATCAGGATAAAAAACCTTGCTCCCGGCTAGTTGCCAAGGCCGGCGATGACGGGGCTCTTCTGTGTCATCCCCTTCTTGAAGGCATCGCCATGAAGAAGTTGCATACCTCTATCCACTACCTTTGGGGGGAACCGTAGATCAGTGAATCGGATGACGGTGGCGCTCTTGTGTCGTTCCCCCCTTGGGGGCGTCATTCTTGGAGGTGTGCATTGGCTCGAGGGACCAGCGGACGTTTTCAGCGATGGAGCGGCGTTTCTTGTGACGCATCGACGACGTGGAGTCTCGGTAGTGTGGCGCTTCAGGTTCTCGGCAGTAGATGCGTGATGATGGATGCGCGTAGGAAGGTGATGTTGTCTGGTGTCGTGGTGGCGTCGACGACAGGCCTGGCAAGGTCGATGTGTCAATACCTACTCCGAAGATGGATCGGTGGAAGACGGTGGCGGCGGCCTCTGCAACGCGCGCATGCGGTGCCCGCTGAGAGTGCGTTGGACCGGTATGTGCTCCAGACTCCAGACCCGGCGATTGCGGCTTGGTTGAGACCTCCGGTTTTAGATATTGGGCTTTGGTGTGAGGTCTGGGCAGGCGGACTCAACAATGCGCACCCCTTCTTCAAATTGATAGAAGTCGCGACAGATGTTGCAAGATGATGGCTTGAGATTTATTAATGTATTATTTTGTAAGGTCTTAAAGTGAGTAATTAATAAAACGGTTGTATGCATCGGCCTGGTGCAGAGGCCGGGGTCATCGTCCTTTTCGAAAAATGAAAATTCTTGATTCTTATTAGGGGCAGAGCATAGAAGGAAATATCATGTTTTATATGGCAAGATCCAAATACCAAAAGCCATCCTTGACACTTAAATTTCGGATAGCTCTGTTCTACACCACCTCCCCAAATCAGCCCTCCTTTCTAGGTGGATGGCGCCAGGCCTTTGGAATAGGTGGATACTGGGTACAAGGTACTGCCTCTGGAAGTTTTCCCACAGCCACTCCCTCATTTCTCGCACACTCTCGAGCCACCAGGAGCCGCACAGGACCGCAGGCTGCCATGGCTCGTCGGAGCATCTGAAGCTCGTCACGAGGTTCCAGTTCAACGCCCAGGATCGCCGCCATCGTGGCACACGGGAGGAGCTCAAACTCGTGGTTACCAGCAACTTTTTATGTAGAAAGAGGCAAGGGGTAATTCTGCCGTGAGTTGTTATAGTAGTGTTGCATACAGGCCGTTGATGAGTGATCGGACAACGGACGCAAGACCTGGCTAATGGAGAAAAAGTAGCAGCAAGATGCTCTAGCGAAGGATGATAATACTGTCCTCATTTCTGAGAGTATTTAACCAAAAACTACCACATTTCACGGAAACATGATAGAAAACTACCACTTTATGATTTTGTGCGGAAAACTACCACTTTTGTCTTAATCCGTGGCAAAAAACTACCAAGTCTCGAAACCGATCACTTAACCCGCGCTAAGCACCAAACTAACCAGTCGGTCCCACGTTTCAGGCGCCACGGTGGCCAACCGATGCCCGTCGCACGTTAACGGCGCGTCCGCGATCGGAAAGTGATCTGATGATTCAGCATTATCCATCGAGGGGTTCATTTACTCGGCAACTAACCACACCCAGGCCAGGCTTAGTGATTTAGCTGACGCAACTCACAAGTATTATAGTAAAAAATAATACTTGGGCACAAGTAATTGCCTTAAGGAGAACCAACACTATTTTGAAAAGCAGTTAAACAACTTCAGAACTAGAATCTCCAAAGCCTACAATCATCATGCCTTTCATCTCGTCGCCTGCTACCCCTCGCTATCAGTATGCTTAGTGTGTCCTCTGCCTCCTCCGGCTCAACGGCGATTTGCACTCCTGACCTTCCTCAAGGTTGGCCGCATAGGGTGGCCCCAATGATGGTGTGTTGTGTGGTTGCTGCATCTATGTGACCAGAAGCTAACATGGCGACAGCAAGTGAGCTTGGCAGACAGCCGGATGGAAGCAAGCTGATGCGCCACTCTGCTTATGATGGAGTCACGGGCGAACCTTGACTAAGCAGCCGACATGAACCTGTTGCACAAGTCAATCTATCTAACAAGATTTGCTTGTTTTTATAACAGGAGACAGTACTCCAGGCATGTTCTCCAACTCCAATTCCCAATGCATCCCATTGCCAGTGGATTATCTATAGGTGGCTCCAAGGCCACTTGTTTTGTCACTCTCAGCTTTCCTGATATGCCACTTGTTCCATCACTACACACGCTCACTTCCTTGCCAACCACTCCCTCTCTTCTCTACCAACTATGTTTTATAGACAAGATACATAACTATAGGTGAACGGTTCAACCAATCAAGAGGTACAAACTTAAAGTGTTCCACGGACCGCCGAACATGGAAGATGTTTATACATCATGTAAGGTTCCTTGAAACGATGGCACAAAATGAGCCGGTGACTCGAGCTAGGTAGCCTTGTTCAGCTACCTAACGTATACTCTATGTACTTTGTTTTCAATATGCAGTACTTCATTTCGTGGTTCCATTTACCCCTGACTATTAAAGATACCACAAATTTGATAAGATTGTTGGTGATGGTTGCACATTAATGACCAGTGTGTTTCTTTTATTGTGAACCTGCATGTAGTTTTACAATGTGTTTATCAATTACACAGAGAAACTGAATCGCTTGTATCTCATTCCGTTAAACTCCATGTACAGTTGCACGAGCGATCAACAAAATGGAAGTGTTTATATACAGTCTAGAATTTTAGAGAAATAAAATGCTCTTTTGACTTTCCGGTCTCAAGGTAATCATCTGTATTCGGAACTGGCCCGTCAACTGAGTAAACTGAACCGGGATAATAGGTTACAAATGCCATCATATGTAGACTCTGTAGGCTTACCTGGAGACAAATCTCACATGTTATGAACTGGGGAAAAAATGAAAGATATAGCATATATCAGGTCAAAATAACCTGGGGAGTAATAGGTTGAATGCATATGTGCAATAAGACCGGACCAATACTACTACATCACTGGCAACACAGGCTCACAGCCCAATCCAGGCCATGCTCGACAACTAAGTCAAAATCGGACGTGAGGAAACAATTTCATAGGCTTAATCGCTTCCTTGGATATTTAACCCTAGAGAGCTTAGTGATTTAGCTGATTCAAAACTCACAAGTATTATAGTAGAAATTACTCCTTGGGCACAAGCAATTGCCATAAGGAGAACCGGCGCTATTTTGAAAAGAAGTTAAACAACTTCAAAATTAGAATCTCCAAAAGCCTACAACCAGCGTGCCATTCATCTCGCTGCCTACTACCCCTTGCTATCAATATGCTTAGTGTCTCCTCTGCCTTCTCCAGCTCTTCGGCAGTTTGCAGTACATACGTTGCTCAAGTTTGGTCGCGTAGTATCGCCCGGATGATAGTGTGTTGTGTCGTCCCTCCGTCTATGTGACCGGCGGCGAACCCGGCGTCAGTAACTGAGATTGGCAGACAGGGAGATGGAAGCAAGCTGATGCGACACTCTGCTTGTGCAGGAGATAGGGGTAAATCTCGACTCAGCAGCTGACAGGGGCCTGTTGGACAAGTCAATCTACCTAACAAGATTTACTTGCTTTTATAACAGGAGACAGTATTATAGGCTTCTTGTCCTACTCGGATTCCTAACGCATCCCATTCCCAGTGGATTATCTATACGTGGCTCCAACACCACTTGTTTTGTGATTTTCACCTTTTTTTTAGAAGCGAGGCATATGAACAGCCTTAAAATGACGTCCTTTCAGGGTTCGAACAAGGTTCATAGGTTTGCAGGACACAAAGGTAGTAGTCAAGACATCAACAAGGCTGCGAAGGGCAACACTAAAGATCGATACATGGCCATCCAATTCCTAATAGATTATCTATAGGTCACTCTCACCCTTGGTGATGCCACTTGTTTTCTCGCTTTCTTCCCCACCAGTCACTCCCTCTCTTCTCCACTAAATGTGTTTTATAGACAAGATCCATAGCAATAAGTGCATGATTCAACCACTCAAGAGGTACAAACTTAACTGTTTCCACGGATCACCCGACGTGGACGATCTTCATACATTATGTAAAGTACCTTGTAAAGATGTCACAAAATGAATTGATGACTCGAGCTAGTTAGTCTTCCTCAACTACTGAAGGAATACTCTATGTACTCTGTTTTCAGTATGCAACACTTCATTTTGTGGTTACATTTACCGCTGGCTATTGAAGACATCACAAATTTGATAAGATTGTTGGTGATGGCTGCGTAGAAAATATAGGATGGCTAATGATTTTGTTGTTGTATTGATCTGACCCAGGTATGGGATATATATAGAGTACAATATGTGAGAGAGACTTGGAGTAGGGGTCAAGTCGTACATGATTTAAAGCAATCTTATCTCTAACTCCTAATCTCTAACTTAAACATAATTATAATTCTAACATTCCCCCTCAGTCGTAGTGGGAGTAAAGCGGACTAGTACGACTGAATTTGAAGTCTTGTGTTTTCGTCGTCTTCTTTGCTGCGCCATCATCAACTGCGTCTCTGATGGGTCGGCACCTAGGGCGGTGACTCCGTCCCCTAGTGCCTTCCTTGTCTCTCCTCTCTTCCCTCCCGCAGTCACAGTGGAAGTGGCGTAAACACTGGTGACGACGCGGATGCTATTGACTGGAGTTGTTACCGATATGTTCTTGTAGACGTAGCCATTAATGTCAATGTTGAGGTAGCCGATCATGATGATGTAGCCGTGGTCGATGGTGTGGTCGTCGTACAAAGCCTGGAGGCGCAAAAAATGCGCTATGACGGAGCTGCAGACGTGGACGATGCACCTTGCGGATGTCAGAGGATGCTGTCGGCGATGAGTCCATTGATTTTGCCAAGACCGGAGGAAGCCCATCAAGCACACATCGGTTTTGCCAGAATCGTGTGGCCGTGTAGGGTCGTCACTGGAGTGACGCTGTGTCGATGCAGTCATGCCGTCATGGAGAACGCGGTCGATGACGTTGTCATGACACGGTCGATGCCGTCGTGGAGGTCATGTCTTGCAGAAAAGTCTGACAGAGGACACTAGGTGTCTATCTTGTGGACGAGGTGGCAACGGTGTGTTGATGATGATGGTGTTGAAGACCACGTTGATGAAGACCTTGACGGTAAAGTATCAGCGATGGCGTTACAATGGCGTGTCGACAATGATGTGTCGCTTGAAGGCGTCCTTTATGGCGATCAAGTGTCGATGTCGTGTCGCGTTGGAGAAGTCGGTGAATATTGCATGCATCTCGCTCCACACCGGCCTCGCGTGTGGGTGATGTATGTTGAGATCACTTCTCCTACTCGTAGACGTGCTCGACCAAGTATATTGGCTTGTAGCCTCGCGTAGTCGTGCGGCTCGGTGTAGACACGTCGAGATAGCCCCTGCGGAGCTATTTGGCCCGCACCTGTTCCGATGCGACGCGGATGCGAGAGCTCGGTGCGTGGTCGCCAGATACATGTGTTGCCTCCATCGGTGCACACGACACCATGGATGTGTCGTTGTTGGATTTTGCATGTATTGGCTGTATATGAACAGTTTTATTAAAGCACATCTAGATGTGCTATAACTATTGCATATCTAAATATGATATAAGTATTATTATTATATTTTTAACACAGTACAAACGCAAGCGTTTATATAAACGCGCATACACTCATCTCTATGAACGCGCACACACATATACATGCAGGTGCGGCCTCTGTCGGCCGGGAGATTCGCTTTCGCGAGTCCGCCCTCCCGTGATCGGCACACACGATCTTCGCTGTTGTCCCCTTGTCCCCGATGCAATATGCATCGCCTCCACCCACATGAGCAGGGTTGGTTGCACGCTGTGATGGATTTGAACCGATTTTCGCCGGATGGATAGGTCAGGGAGATCTAGGCATTTATATGTAGCTAAGAAAAATTGGTCTAAGGGATTTCGAAAATTGGAATTGATCTAATCTAAGGAATTGATTTAAACTATGCCGCGTCCCGGGAGAGAGAAAATTAATCTTTTCCCAGAGGCAGCGCGCTGCGGAAGTGATAGAGGAATCTAGGATCGGCGTGGTGAGACTAACCCCGCTCGAATACCATGTAGAAAATATAAAATGGCTAATGATTCTGTTGTTGTATTGATCTGACCCAGATGTGGGATATATATAGAGTACAATATGTGTGAGAGACTTGGAGTAGGGGTCAAGTCGTACATGGTTTAAAGCAATCTTACCTCTAACTTCTAATCTTTAACTTAAATATAATTATAATTCTAACATGCTGCACATCAGTGACTAATTTGTTCCTTTTATTGTGAACCTGCGTATATTTTTACAGTGTGTTTATCGCATTACACGGAGAAAGCTAAAAAGCTTGTATTTCATCTCATCTTCTATATCTAAATAACTAGCCTTTATTAATCTATTTCTCTCAACATGCAAGTATATCACTTCATCATTTAACATGCATGGAGAAAGACACCCCACAACATGCAACCATGCATAATAAAAAGTCACCTCAACATGCAAACATGCATGATAATTTACATACTATTATGATATTTATATTATACAATAACCAAATACCATAAATCATTTTTGTCTTAGTTCTCATATTATTACTCTACATATTCATGTTTCATACAACCAATTCTCACTGGATATATTGCAAAACATTTCCGCAATAACGTGCGGGGCTAAACCCTAAACCTTAAACTCCCCGCACAGCTGGACGAACAATCAACAAAATTGACTCTGTGTGTTTGTACAATCTGGAATTTTACACTGGTAGAAAAAGGGCCTGTTGTCCCGGTTCGTAAGGGCCTGTTGTCCCGGTTCCTGAACCGGGACTAAAGGGTCGGTACTAATGCCCTGTCCCTTTAGTCCCGGTTTAATCCAGAACCGAGACAGATGGGCCTCCACATGGCCTGTGCGCGGAGCCCAGGCAGGAGACCCTTTGGTCCCGGTTGGTGGCACCAACCGGGACCAATAGGCATCCACGCGTCAGCATTTCTGTGGCTGGGGTTTTTGTTTTTTTTAAGGGGGGTTTGGGGTTTTGGGGGTTAATTTAGGTGTTTCATATATTGTGTTAGCTAGCTATAATTAATAGAGATAAGTGTCCTCTCTTATGTATGTGCTTGGTCGACGCTACGTACTATACATACGTATAGAGAGGACTAGACACGCTAGCTAGCTAGTAAGCAAACGAAGGAAACAGAAGATCGTCATGAACATATATGCATACAGAGAGAAGTGATATCGACCACCTCTCCTTCTCCGAGAGATTGGTCGAACAACAAGTTCTCGTATATCTATCCGACACTACCGGCTACATATATACAATAATTATCTCTTACAAATATAATCATACGGACTCATGGTCCACATAGTATTCTCCGTCTTCAGCGATCACGTGGTCAAGAAAGAATGCCGCCAATTCCTCTTGAATTGCTCGCATGCGAGCTGGTGCTAGGAGTTCATCCCGCTTCCGAAACATCTAATTTGAAGAAGGGGGTCAATACATATATATATGAATGAATGAAACTCAACACAAATGATGGTAATAAAATAAAATTGTGAATGTTGTTATTTACGTACTTCATATTGTTCGTCAGTGTAGCCCCGCTCACAGGTCGTGTGGCGGATGGACTCGCAAACGTAGTATCCACAGAAATCATTCCCTTGTTCCTGCCACAACCACTTTACAAGAAATAGAGGTCAATCAAACTGATAAGCAAGAATGCCAAATGGTATTGATGAAACTAGCGCTTGAATCAATAGGAGATGCGCGGAACATGCTACTATAGTACTTACTTTCGGGTGTCTAAATTGCAGCTTCTTCGGGAGTCCTGGAGCTTTTTTGGAGAATTTTTTCCAAACCCTGCCAGACAAAGAAAACAATTACTTGATATATCAGGAAATGAACAAAGTTGCTGATATGGTGGATAATGATCGATTTAACTTACTTCTCGAGCATTTGAGTCATGTCCGCATAGTCCTGGGGATCTTTTCGTCTTGAGTCTAAGACGGTTACTAGTCCCTGCTCAAGCTTAATCTCTAGGAGAATATAGTGGTAACTGCACACGCATGCATAACTCATCAATTACATTACTATAACCTTGACTAATATATAAGGGAAACCGAATACGCACAAGACAGTAACACTCACCTGAAGTTGTAAGGAAAGAGTATTATATCTTTGTTTTCATTTATTACCAACGATCGTAGCAAGTTGGCCTCGGTATCTGCGGCATGAAATTTAACCTGAGTTGCATCTATGAGATATGTGTTAATGAACCCAATATCACCGACTTGTCTTTTCTTCAATTCGGCGATCTTCAATCTGCATAATATAGTGAGGATGATTATAAATACATGCAATGAAAGAGCTGAGCTATATAGAGAGACTTAATGACAGAAGTAGTACTACTTACAGACAGTAGCAGGTGACCGTTGTTTTATCGAGGGCCAATTGATTGAAAAACTGAAAGAACTCCTCAAATGGAACAGGCAACAGTTCAATTCCAACGAGGTCATGCTCCTTTTTAACTTTCACATACAAAGTACTCCTCCCCCAGAGTCTCTGCAGATTTTCAAGTACCAATCATGCAATCTTCGCATCATCGTTGATAGAGATCTTTCATCTTTGACGAGAGGCTTCCCGTACTCGTATCTTTGTATCTGCACCTCCATGAAATCATAATGTACATCGTCGGGCAGGTAATCGCCAAGATTGCTATAACCGGGCACCATCCTCGGATCATTAGCGACGTTGTCGCTAGGCACCTTGAGCGGGGGGCACGATTGCTTCGCTTGTTCGCCGAGCTGGGCAATTTGTTTCCCAGCTCGTCGTTCTTTCAGCCTTTGATCACTGACAGTACTTCCCGACCGCTCCGCTTCGGCAAATTCCTTTCCAATAATGCGCTCATAGTTTCCTTTCGGCGGAGACTTGGGTGGTTTTGTCAGGGCAGCCAGAGTGCGCTTCGCTTTCACCGGATCTACCTTCTCCTCCGGAGGTGGATGTTTCTTTGCTTTCACCCCTTCAAAGTAGTTCCTCACTTCTTCTCGTGCGATCTCGGCGTTCTCCTCCGGGGTCCTCTCGTATGGTAACTTCTCTGGAGTCTTCAGAGAAGGACCGAATCTGTATTTCCTCCCGCCTCTGGCTGTACTGCTAGACGCCGGCAGAGCAGACGGAGCGGTTGTCTTCTTTACTTGCTTACGAGGCGGAGGAGGACTACGACGCGCCGGAGCAGCCAGAGCGGCGGCAGGTCTCTTCCGCCCTTGCTGACGAGGCGGAGAAGGAGGAGGCTGGCTGCTCGGGCGTGTCGGTGCAGGCGGAGAAGGAGGCGGAGTGCTGCCACGCGTCGGAGAAGGAGCCGGTCGAGTGCCCTGATCATCACTCGCCGGAGGAGGAGGCGGTGGAGGAGGCGGAGTGCCCTGACTCGTCGGAGGCGGAGGCCGTGGAGGAGGCGGAGTGCCCTGACTTGCCGGAGAAGGAGGCGGTGGAGGAGGCGGAGTGTCCTGACTTGCCGAAGGAGGAGGAGGAGGAGGAGGCGGAGGCGTCCAGTTCGGAAGGTTGATGAGCTCCTTCCGCCATAGGCATGGAGTCTTCAGAGCAGACCCCAGCCTAGTCTCCCCTTCACCGGTAGGGTGGTCAAGCTGGAGGTCCTCAAATCCCTCCGTTATTTCATCCACCATCACCCTAGCATATCCTTCTGGAATCGGCCGGCAGTGAAAAGTTGCACCGGGTTCAGTAGGATAAATAGAGCCAACAGCCGCCTTGACCTTCAAATTCATCCATTGCGTCATAAGGTGGCAATTTTGAGACTCCGTGATAGCATCCACGGGATAGCTGGCAGGAGCCGTCAAGGCATGCTCCGGCTGAAGCAGCTCGGTGGAAGCCACGCTGCTTCTCCGCTGAGATGGCGGGGTAGCTTCGGGGGAAGCTTCGGCAGTACGTTTGCTGCGATTTGCTTCTCGTTCCTCTATCGCTTGTACCCTTGCTTGCAGCGCCTGCATTTGGGTCTGCTGCAATTTTTTCCTCCTCTCCTGGGATTTGTAACCGCCTGCGTCCGGAAACCCAACCTTCCACGGAATGGAGCCTGGCGTGCCTCGTGTCCGTCCAGGGTGCTCAGGATTCCCGAGGGCCATTGTGAGCTCGTCGTTCTCTCTGTCTGGAAAGAACGTCCCTTGCTGCGCTGCTTCGATATACTGCTGAAGCTTCCTGACTGGTATGTCCATTTGATCGTTCGTCCAAATGCACTTCCCTGTTACAGGGTCCAAGGTTCCGCCAGCCCCGAAGAACCAAGTCCGGCAACGGTCTGGCCAGTTAATTGTCTCTGGTTCGATCCCTTTATCAACCAGATCATTCTCAGTCTTGGCCCACTTAGGCCGGGCTACGAGGTAGCCACCTGACCCCGTGCGATGGTGATGCTTCTTCTTCGCAGCATTTTGCTTGTTTGTCGCCGACATCTTCTTACTCTTTTCCGATGTCTTGTGGGCCACAAATGCGGGCCAGTGATCTCTGATCTTCTCATATCTGCCCTTGAATTCTGGTGTCTCTTTATTTTCGACAAACTTATTCAGCTCTTTCTTCCACCTCCTGAATAGTTCTGCCATCCTCTTAAGAGCAAAAGACTTGATTAATTGCTCTTTAACTGGCTTCTCTGGATCATCCTCTGGCGGTAGGGTGAAATTTGACTTCAGCTCAGTCCAAAGATCATTTTTCTGCATATCATTGACATAAGACACCTCAGGGTCTTCTGTAGCCGGCTTTAACCATTGCTGGATGCTGATCGGGATCTTGTCCCTAACCAAAACCCCGCACTGAGCAACAAATGCGCTCTTTGTCCGGAGGGGTTCAATCGGTTGGCCGTCGGGCGCGATTGCTATGATCTCAAACTTTTCATCCGAGCTCAACTTTTTCTTCGGGCCTCGTCTCTTTACCGAAGTTGTGCTCGATCCGGAGGGCTAGAAAAAAGAACAAAGACTTAATTAATATGTGTACATACCAAAACAATGAATGCATCAATTAGCTAGTCAGCAGAAGCTTAACTAATATATATACCTGGCCGGACTCGGTTCGGTCACCGGAGACGTCATCACGGTCTCCTTCTTGCACCGGCATTGGGTCACCGGAGCCGTCCTCACGGTCTCCTTCTTGCACCGGCATTAGGTCACCGGAGCCATCATAATCATAGCCAGCTGCTTCCAGACCATCGGTGTCGTTGAGAAACAACGAGACGACGGCATCACTTCCTCGTGCGATTATGTCCCCCAACAACTCTTCTTGTACTTCGTCTCGGGCGGTGTCCATAGTTTCTACAAATATTGACAACATGGCAATTATTATTCAAACATGACAGATGGATATATTAGTGGCAAACGTAGAACTAATATTAATTAGTGGCCTCGACGCTGCTTCTCTAGGGTTTGGGGTGGCCTCGACGCTGCTTCTCTAGGGTTTGGGGTGGCCTCGACAACGCTTCAAGGATAAAAAAAGAAGAGGAAGAAGAAAAAAAGAGGAGAAGAAAGAATAGAGGAGTAAGAACTCCTCTATTCTTTCTTCTCTCTTTTTTCTTCTTCTTCCTCTTTTTTTATCGGGAACGAGGGTCGTCGAGGGTCACCGAGCGGTAGAGGAAACCCTAAATAGCAAGTATCGTGGGTGTGAGATACATGTGGCCGTCGGTGCCGGACAATACATCCACGTCCCACAAGTGACGCCGCGTCACTTGTGGGACGTGGATGTATTGTCCGACACCGACGGCCACATGTATCTCACACCGACGATACTTGCTATTTAGGGTTTCCTCTACCGCTCGGTGACCCTGACCCTCGACGACCCTCGTTCCCAATAAATAAAGAGGAAGAAGAAGAAAAAAAAGAGAAGAAGAGGAAGAAGAAGAAATCTTTCTTCTCCTCTTTTTTTTCTTCTTCTTCTCTTTTTTTTCTTCTTCTTCCTCTTTATTTTATCGGAAACGAGGGTCGTCGAGGGTCAGGGTCGCCGAACGGTAGAGGAAACCCTAAATAGCAAGTATCATGGGTGTGAGATACATGTGGCCGTCGGTGTCGGACACTATATCCACGTCCCACAAGTGACGTGGGCGTCGAAGCCCGCGTCACTTGTGGGACGTGGATGTAGTGTCTGACACCGACGGCAACATGTATCTCACATCGATGATACTTGCTATTTAGTGTTTCCTCTACCGCTCTGTGACCCTCGATGACCCTCGTTCCCGATAAAAAAAGAGGAAGAAGAAGACAAAAAAGAGGAGAAGAAATTCTTTCTTCTCCTCTTTTTTTTCTTCTTCTTCTTCTTTTTTTATCCTCTTCTTCCTCTCATGTTCGACGACCCTCGACCCCTCGGCGACCCTAGACCCCCTCTCGACCCCCTCATGTCGAAGTTATCGGGTAGGGGGTATATCGACAACGACATACCCGATACATACATACATACATACATATCACATGCATCCATACATATATGAACAAAATTAATATCTACTAATTAACAACCTAAATAAAAAAACTAATACATATAGGAAGAAGAAGAAAAAGAAGAGAAGAAAGAATAGAGGAGGAGAAAGAATAGAGGAGAAGACTTCCTCTCCTATTCTTCTCCCTCTTCTTCCCCTTCTTCCCCGCCTCTCTCATGAATGTCCGACGTCCCCCCTCCCCCCCTCATCATCATCTATCATCCCCCCTCTCATGTTCGATGACCCTCAACCCCTCGGCCGCCCTCTCGACACACCCACGACCTAAAATGACTTAAAATGAAAATTACCTAAAATGCACTAAAGTTATCGACGACCCTCTCGACACACCCACGAATAAGAAAATATATCATCTTCTTCATCTCCTCTTCTTTGCATATTCACATAGCCACATACACATACATAGCCACATACATATTCACCTATGAATAAAAAAACATCATAGGTACAATTCATATAGACATTCATAGATACATGAAAAAATCATATGAACATCTTGAACAAAAAGATCATCGAGCAAAATTATTTTCCATGAACATACATATAGCCACATTCATATAGAACTTTTGCATATATGAACATATATAGATGATTTTCTAAAAATGTAACTTTTGCATATGAAATACAAGAGAGCAGCGGCGGCAATGGGTGGCGTCGTCGGCGACGGGGATGGGAAAGGGGGGAGCTCACTGGGGGCGGGCGGTGACGGGGAGAGGAGGCCAGCGACGGGAAGGAGGACGGCGGGCTCGGGGATGCCGGGGACGGTGTGCGCGGGGCGCGCGGCACGCAGTGACGGGGACGACGGGCTCGGGGTGGCGCACGGAGACGGGGACGGCGGCGGGCTCGGGGTGGCACACGGCGACGGGGACGAGGAGGCGGTGCTCGGGGCAGGGCGGACGGCAGCGGGCTCGGGGCAGGGCGGCCGGCGACGGGCAGCAGGGCACAACGACAAGACAGCGATAGGGCGCGGCGACGGCGACGGGGCAGGGCGCGGCGACGGCAAGCACGCGGGGATGGGGCAGGGCGCGGCGACGGTGACGAGGAGGACGAGCAACCTGGCGGCGTCGGCGATGGGGAATGGAGCAGTTGGCGAAATTTTCGCAAGTGTGGGCTTATATAGGTGTACTTATGGTCCCGGTTCGTCGCACGAACCGGGACGAATGCGCACCTATGGTCCCGGTTGGTGCTACCAACCGGGACCAAAGGCCTCTTTTCGGCAGCCCAAAGGGCGGGAAGCAGAGGCGTTTGGTCCCGGTTGGTCGCACCAACCGGGACTAAAGGGGGGCATTCGTCCCGGTTGGTGTTACGAACCGGTACCAATGCACCCCTTTAGTCCCGGTTGGTGCTACCAACCGGGACCAAACGCCCTGTGCTGGCGCGGTGCGGTCGTAAGTTTAGTCCCACCTCGCTAGTTGAGAGGGGCTCGGAGTGGTTTATAAGCCTCGCTGCCACATCCCTCTCGAGCTCCTCTCTATTGCAGGCTTACGGGCCTAATCTGTGCACTGCTATGCCTGTTGGGCCTGCTGGGCCTTCTGCGGGCCTGAATCCTGGCCCATGTAAGGGTTTCTAGTCGTATTCAGCCGTGGAGGCCTAGTAGGTGGCATTTTTTTGTTTTCTTCTTTTGTTTTCTTTTTTGCTTTTTATTTTTTTATTTGTACTAAATACTTATAGTTTTTTAGTGATTTCTTTTTGCTTTTAGGTCACAAAAATTATAAACTTTCTGTTAGTGCCATTAGTTTTAAATTTTGATTTTTTTGTTTTCTTATTTTGTTTTCTTTTTTGCTTTTTTTATTTGTACTAAATACTTATAGTTTTTAATGATTTCTTTTTGCTTTTAGGTCACAAAAATTATAAACTTTCTGTTAGTGCCATTAGTGTTAAAATTTGAATTTTTTTGTTTTCTTCTTTTGTTTTATTTTTTGCTTTTTATTTTTCTATTTGTACTAAATACTTATAGTTTTAAAATGTATGTGAATCACTAGTTTATGAATAACTTTACTATGAATTAGATTTTTGAGTGATTCTTTTTCCTGCTACTTAATATTACAGTGTTTTATCATTATACTCTATTTGGTAATTTTAGGTTATTTTTAATATCTGTTTTAATCAAAAGCATTTCAAATGAACACCGAAAAGGTTGAAAGTTGGCATGGTATCATCATTTCACCCACATAGCATGTGCAACAAAGTTGAGATGGTTACGGCAAAAACTGGATGCACTTCATGTACAAAACGGACAATCTCTTTCGAAGTATCAGGGTTTCGGACGAAAGATCATCTGTTACAAAGGGATTTCATTTTCATGAACTTAATTGAACTCCATATTTTTTTCTGTGTTCAAAATGCACCATTCAAAGACACATCATCAATTTTCAACCCTTTCTGACTTCATTTGTTATTTTTCATGCATTTACTGATTTTTTTGAGCTATAAGACCCTGAAATTGAAAAGCATTTCAAATGAACTCCGAAAAGGTTGAAAGTTGGCATGGTATCATCATTTCACCCACATAGCATGTGCAACAAAGTTGAGATGGTTACGGCAAAAACTGGATGCACTTCGTGTACAAAACGGACAATCTCTTTCGAAGTATCAGGGTTTCGGACGAAAGATCATCTGTTACAAAGGGATTTCATTTTCTTGAACTTATTTGAACTCCATATTTTTTCTGTGTTCAAAATGCACCATTCAAAGCCACATCATCAATTTTCAACCCTTTCTGACTTCATTTGTTTTTTTTCACGCATTTACTGATTTTTTGAGCTATAAGACCCTGAAATTGAAAAGCATTTCAAATGAACTCCGAAAAGGTTGAAAGTTGGCATGGTATCATCATTTCACCCACATAGCATGTGCAACAAAGTTGAGATGGTTACGGCAAAAACTGGATGCACTTCGTGTACAAAACGGACAATCTCTTTCGAAGTATCAGGGTTTCGGACGAAAGATCATCTGTTACAAAGTTGGCATGGTATCATCATAATAGTTGTGGGAGAAAGTCTTCACTTTTTCTTCGCTTGTGTCATTTGCTTATTGCGCCGTAACCATGGATAATCTTCATCGTTTATCAGGATGCTTGGGTCAGCCTTGACATTGAAGGGAGGAATTTCATGAAACTTTTCATAATCTTCAGACATGTCTGTCTTGCCGTCCACTCCCAGGATGTCCCTTTTTCCTGAAAGAACTATGTGGCACTTTGGCTCATCGTATGATTTCGCTTCCTTATATTTTCTTTTTCTCGGTTTGGTAGACATGTCCTTCACATAGATAACCTGTGCCACATCATTGGCTAGGACGAACGGTTCGTCAGTGTACCCAAGATTTTTCAGATCCACTGTTGTCATTCCGTACTGTGGGTCTACCTGTACCCCGCCGCCTGACAGATTGACCCATTTGCACTTAAACAAAGGGACCTTAAAATCAGGTCCGTAGTCAAGTTCCCGTATGTCCACTATGTAACCATAATATGTGTCCTTTCCGCTCTTGGTTGCTGCATCAAAGCGGACACCGCTGTTTTGGTTGGTTCTCTTTTGATCTTGGGCGATCGTGTAAAATGTATTCCCATTTATCTCGTATCCTTTGTAAGTCAATACAGTCAAAGATGGTCCCCTGGACAACAAGTACAACTCATCACAAACAGTGTTGTCACCTCTGAGACGTGTTTCCAACCAACTGCTGAAAGTCCTGATGTGTTCACATGTAATCCAGTCGTCGCACTGCTCCGGGTGTTTGGAGCGCAGACTGTTCTTGTGTTCATCGACATACGGGGTCACCAAGGTAGAGTTCTGTAGAACTGTGTAGTGTGCTTGAGACCAAGAATATCCGTCCCTGCATATTATTGAGTCACTTCCAAGAGTGCCTTTTCCAGTCAGTCTCCCCTCATACCGCGATTTAGGGAGACCTATCTTCTTAAGGCCAGGAATGAAGTCAACACAAAACCCGATAACATCCTCTGTTTGATGGCCCATGGAGATGCTTCCTTCTGGCCTAGCGCGGTTACGGACATATTTCTTTAGGACTCCCATGAACCTCTCAAAGGGGAACATATTGTGTAGAAATACGGGCCCCAGGATGACAATCTCGTCGACTAGATGAACTAGGACGTGCGTCATGATATTGAAGAAGGATGGTGGGAACACCAGCTCGAAACTGACAAGACATTGCGCCACATCACTCCTTAGCCTTGGTACGATTTCTGGATCGATCACCTTCTGAGAGATTGCATTGAGGAATGCACATAGCTTCACAATGGCTAATCGGACGTTTTCCGGTAGAAGCCCCCTCAATGCAACCGGAAGCAGTTGCGTCATAATCACGTGGCAGTCATGAGACTTTAGGTTCTGAAACTTTTTCTCTGGCATATTTATTATTCCCTTTATATTCGACGAGAAGCCAGTCGTGACCTTCATACTGAGCAGGCATTCAAAGAAGATTTCTTTCTCTTCTTTCGTAAGAGCGTAGCTGGCAGGACCTTTATACTGCTTCGGAGGCATGCCGTCTTTTTCGTGCAAACGTTGCAGGTCCTCCCGTGCCTCAGGTGTATCTTTTGTCTTCCCATACACGCCCAAGAAGCCTAGCAGGTTCACGCAAAGGTTCTTCGTCACGTGCATCACGTCGATTGAAGAGCGGACCTCTAGGTCTTTCCAGTAGGGTAGGTCCCAAAATATAGATTTCTTCTTCCACATGGGTGCGTGTCCCTCAGCGTCATTCGGAACAGCTAGTCCACCGGGACCCTTTCCAAAGATTACGTGTAAATCATTGACCATAGCAAGTACGTGATCACCGGTACGCATGGCGGGCTTCTTCCGGTGATCTGCCTCGCCTTTGAAATGCTTGCCTTTCTTTCGACATTGATGGTTGGTCGGAAGAAATCGACGATGGCCCAGGTACACATTCTTCCTGCATTTGTCCAGGTATATACTTTCAGTGTCATCTAAACAGTGCGTGCATGCGTGGTATCCTTTGTTTGTCTGTCCTGAAAGGTTACTGAGAGCGGGCCAATCGTTGATGGTCACGAACAGCAACGCCTTAAGGTTAAATTCCTCCTGTCTGTGCTCATCCCACGTACGTACACCGTTTCCATTCCACAGCTGTAAAAGTTCTTCAACTAATGGCCTTAGGTACACATCAATGTCGTTGCCGGGTTGCTTAGGGCCTTGGATGAGAACTGGCATCATAATGAACTTCCGCTTCATGCACATCCAAGGAGGAAGGTTATACATACATAGAGTCACGGGCCAGGTGCTGTGATTGCTGCTCTGCTCCCCGAAAGGATTAATGCCATCCGCGCTTAAAGCAAACCATACATTCCTTGGGTCCTTTGCAAACTCATCCCAGTACTTTCTCTCGATTTTTCTCCACTGCGACCCGTCAGCGGGTGCTCTCAACTTCCCATCTTTCTTTCGGTTCTCACTGTGCCATCGCATCAACTTGGCATGCTCTTCGTTTCTGAACAGACGTTTCAACCGTGGTATTATAGGAGCATACCACATCACCTTCGCAGGAACCCTCTTCCTGGGGGGCTCGCCGTCAACATCACCAGGGTCATCTCGTCTGATCTTATACCGCAATGCACCGCATACCGGGCATGCGTTCAGATCCTTGTATGCACCGCGGTAGAGGATGCAGTCATTAGGGCATGCATGTATCTTCTCCACCTCCAATCCTAGAGGGCATACAACCTTCTTTGCTGCGTATGTACTGTCGGGCAATTCGTTATCCTTTGGAAGCTTCTTCTTCAATATTTTCAGTAGCTTCTCAAATCCTTTGTCAGCCACAGCATTCTCTGCCTTCCACTGCAGCAATTCCAGTACGGTACCGAGCTTTGTGTTGCCATCTTCGCAATTGGGGTACAACCCTTTTTTGTGATCCTCTAACATGCGATCGAACTTCAGCTTCTCCTTTTGACTTTCGCATTGCGTCCTTGCATCGACAATGACCCGGCGGAGATCATCATCATCGGGCACATCGTCTGGTTCCTCTTGATCTTCAGCAGCTTCACCCGTTGCAGCATCATTGGGCACATCGTCTGGTTCCTCTTGATCTTCACCAGCTCCCCCCGTTGCAGCATCACCGTATTCAGGGGGCACATAGTTGTCATCGTACTCTTCTTCTTCGTCGTCTTCCATCATAACCCCTATTTCTCCGTGCCTCGTCCAAACATTATAGTGTGGCATGAAACCCTTGTAAAGCAGGTGGGAGTGAAGGATTTTCCGGTTAGAGTAAGACCTCGTATTCCCACATTCAGTGCATGGACAACACATAAAACCATTCTGCTTGTTTGCCTCAGCCGCATCGAGAAACTCATGCACGCCCTTAATGTACTCGCAGGTGTGTCTGTCACCGTACATCCATTGCCGGTTCATCTGCGTGCATTATATATAATTAAGTGTCCAAATTAATAGAAGTTCATCATCACATTAAAACCAAAGTGCATACATAGTTCTCATCTAACAACATATAGCTCTCCAGAGCATCTAATTAATTAAACCATACATTGAAACTATGTAAAACATTTCAATGCGAAAACAAATGCGATCATAATCGCAACCAAGGTAACAATTGATCCAACGGCATAATGATACCAAGCCTCGGTATGAATGGCATATTTTCTAATCTTTCTAATCTTCAAGCGCATTGCATCCATCTTGATCTTGTGATCATCGACGACATCCGCAACATGCAACTCCAATATCATCTTCTCCTCCTCAATTTTTTTTATTTTTTCCTTCAACAAATTGTTTTCTTCTTCAACTAAATTTAACCTCTCTACAATAGGGTCGGTTGGCATTTCCGATTCACATACATCCTACATAAATAAAATCTATGTCACGTTGGTCGGCATAATTTTCATAAACAATAAATGAACCAATAGTTATAAAGATAATATATATACCACATCCGAATCATAGACAGGACGAGGGCCGACGGGGGCGGATACCAAAACCATCGCACTATATAAGATGCAATAATAAAAGTAAGAAAATAATACAAGTATCTATGTAAACATACAAGTAAGAATATTTTTCCTTTCAGAAAGAAGATAAGAACAAGAGGCTCACCACGGTGGTGCCGGCGATGAGCTCGGCGCGGGTGATCGACGGCGGTGAAGACGGGGACGGGGCATGACGGACCGCTAAACCTAGACAAATATTGTGGAAAATGGAGTTTGGAGGTTGAGCTTGGAGAGGAGAAAGCTTAAGTAGTGTGGCTCAGGCATTCCATCGAACACCTTGTGTTCATAGGAGGTGAGCTAGAGCACCACCAAGCCCTCTCCCCCTCGGCCAGGAAAAAACAGAGCAGTGTGCTTTGCTCTTACGCGAGGGGGTATATATAGGCACTTCATTGGTCCCGGTTGGTGGCACGAACCAGGACTAAAGGGGAGCCTTTGGTCCCGGTTCAAGCCACCAACCGGGACCAATGGTGGTGGGCCAAGAGCGAGGCCTATTGGTCCCGGTTCGTCCCACCAACCGGGACCAATGACCCACGTGGCCCGGCCGGCCCCCTGGGCTCATGAACCGGGACCAATGCCCCCATTGGTCCCGGTTCTGGACTGAACCGGGACTAATGGGCTGACCCGGCCTGGACCAAAGCCCTGTTTTCTACTAGTGTTATGATAATAGGTTACAAATGTCATCATGCGTTGGACCTACCTAGAAACAAATCTCACATGTTATGACTGGAAAAAGAGGCCAGGGGTTATCCTCCATTTTGGAAAGAAAAAAATGACTAGAAAAAGATGAAAGGTATAGCATATGGCAGGTCAAAATAACCCGGGGAGCAATAGGTTGAATGTATATATGTCAATAATAATAGCATCGGCATCCCACCGTTTGCATGATGAAAGAGCAGATAAAATCAGTAAGAACGGCTAAATAAATATAGAACAGTTGGATTCATAAAGAAAACTGGTAGACACCAGACAGTTAACAAAACTAGAACAAGTCATGTTATTTATATTCTTTACTTGAAGAATAAAATATTGTGCAAAAATGTAGGCTAAACTATTTCAAATGATACCCTTTTTGGTTTTCTAGCTCTTTGTTCACAATTATTATAGGAGAAAATGCTCACAATTAGAATCTCCAAAGCTACCACCACTTGCCGTCTGCTACCCCTCCCCGTCAGTAAGCTTAGTGTCTTCTCTGCCTGCTCCAGCTCGTCCGCCTTTTGCACTCTGGACCAATCTCAGGTGGCGTAGGATGGCCTCGATGATGGCGCAGCGGCCTGCTTCCATCTGGCTGACTCCCAAGCCTAGTTAGTACTACCGCTTTCGTTTCTGGTCACCTTGATTTCGTGTGAGGCTAGCAAACCACAACTAAGAAGCTGACACAGACCTGTTGTACAGGTCAATCCACCTAACATGATTTACTTGTTTGGATCACAGAATACAGGATCCGGGGCTGCTTCTCCGACTCGAATTCCTAATGCATCTCATTCCCAAATTGCCAAATGTATAATCTATAGGTGGAACCAATGCTGATGCCACTTGTTCTGTCGTGTTCTCTCTCTCTCTCTTTTCCCCACTAATCGCTCCCTCCCTTCTCTCCATCAATGGTGTTTTATACACAAGATGCATAGCTATAGGAGCACAGTTCAACCACTGAAGAGGTACAAACTTAAGTGTTCCAAGGACCGCCCGGCGTCGAAGATGTTCACACATTAATAAGGTTCCTTGTAAAGATATCACAAAACGAAGAGCTAGGCAGTCTTCCTCAGCTACTGAAGGAATACTCTCTGTACTCTGATTTCAATATGCAGCACTTCATTTTGTGGTCCATTTACCCCTGACTATTAAAGATATAGCAAGTTTTATTAGATTGTTGGTGATGGTTGCACATTCGTGACCAATTTGTCCCTTTTATTGCGAACCTGCATCTAGTTTTACAATCTGTATAGTATCTCATTCATGCAGTTAAACTCCCAGCACAACCGGACTAGCAATCAACAAAACTGAACTCTGTGTGTTTGTACAGTCTGGTATGATAATAATAGGTTACAAATGCCATCATGCGTAAACTGTGGACTTACCTGGAGATAAATCGCACATGTTATGACTGGAAAGGGGTGAAAGATATAGCATATGTCAAGTCAAAATAACCTGAGGAGTAATAGGTTGAATGTATACATGTCCAATAAGAAAACCATCAGCATCACACTGTTTGCATGAAAGAACAGATAAATTCAGTAAGAACAGCTAAATATAGAACGGTTGAATTCAGAAAGAAATTGGTAGACACTAGACAGTTAACAAAGACTATAACTATATCAAAGATAACAGCCTGCCTGCAAAAGCGCTGCAAAATTTTAGAAATAACCATTCCCTTACCGAAAAAGGCTTTCGCCCCGCTTTATATTATAAAGCAAATGCCCAAGCCAAACATCCAACAAGGTTCAAACACACACACACACGCACACACACACAAGGTCCAGACATGAAAGAGGTCAAAGGGTTAATGCTGAGGGCACAGCTCAACAAGCCCTGGAGAAACATAAAAGAACGCACGCGCCGGGTGCGACACAACAGCTAGTCGGGCTCCGGGGGTGGCGGAGGGAGCGGAGGCGCCAAGCGGAAGGCCATTGAGCGAAGGTCGGCGAGGAGGGTGTTGATGACGTCCCGGTCCTGGGGGCGGCTAAGCGGCCGCCAGAGCTGCAAATATCCACACATTTTAAAAATGGAGTCAGTAGCACGTCGAAGAGGCACCTTCCGTATGACAAGCTTATTGCGTATGGTCCAAAGTGTCCAGGCAAGGACCCCAATGCAAAGCCATCTAATATGCCTGTAGCGAGGGGGAAGCCTGAATTTCCGCAAGCAGGTCAGGGAAGTTGGTGTTGCACCACTGGCCCCCAACTTTTCGCGGAAACAGGACCAAACGAACTGTGCCGTGGAGCACGAGAAGAAGATATGGTTGGCATCCTCTACCGTGCCGCACATGGGGCACATCCCATCTCCAGGTCCATTACGCTTAAGGACCTCTACGCCGGACGGGAGGCGGCCGCAAATCCATTGCCACAGGAAGATCCTGATCTTCAGGGGCAGGCGGATGTCCCAGATCAAACTGAAGGGCTCGGGGGCCGTCGAGGGGGCGATGGCCGCGTAGAGAGATTTGGTGGAGAAGCAGCCGGCGGGTTCCAGGCGCCAGGAGATGGCGTCCGGGGTGTCGGCGACGTCCATAGGGAGGAGGGCGATGTCCTGGAGGAGGACATCCCAAGCTGCAACCTCAGGAGGGCCAAAGGGGCGGCGGAAAGTGAGGCGCCCTAGGTCAATAAGGGCCGCCTCGATAGAAACCCGAGGGTCAACGACGATGTCGAAGAGCCTTGGGAAACGCGCGGCCAGGGGGGTGTCGCCAAGCCACTATCAAACCAGAACAGGGTCGAGGACCCAGTGCCAACCGAAATGGATGTGCCAATGTGAAGTACGGGCAGCAGCTGGACGACGGCCTGCCAAAACTGAGAGCCGCCTGAGTGCTGACAGAATGCGAGAGGCTGTCCACGAAGGTACTTATTCTGGATAATAGTAAGCCAGAGACCTCCATCGCCATTGGCAATGCGCCAGAGCCAACGGGTCAGGAGGGCAATGTTCATGCGTCGGGAGGACAAGATCCCAAGACTGCCCTGGTCCTTGGGTTTGCAGATATCTGGCCAACTAACCATGTGGTACTTCTGCTTACCCCCCTCCCCAGCCCAGAAGAATCTGGATTGGTATTTGGCGATCTCCTGATGAAGGGTTTCATGGAGGCTATAGAAGCTCATGAGGAACCAAAGGAGGCTGGAAAGCGAGGAATTGATAAGGATCATGCGAGCCGACTTCGACAGCTAGCGTCCTTTCCAGGGCTCAACGCGATGTTGCATACGGGTCACCGTGGGACGAAGATCGGCTACGGTGAGGCGCGAATCACTAATGGGGATCCCCAGATAGGTCGTGGGGAAAGAACCCAGCCGACAGTTTAGTCGGTCAGCAATAGCCTGTGCTTCCGCCAACGGGTATCCGAGAACCATCACTTCGCTTTTATCGAAGTTGATGGTTAGACCTGACATTTGTTGCAAGCACAGGAGGAGGAACTTCAGGTTAGTAATATCTAGAGCGGATCCCTCCACCATTATAATGGTATCATCCGCATATTGGAGGAGGGAGACCCCTCCCCCTCCAACTAGGTGGGGGACTATGCCGCGGATATGGCCAGCGGCCTTGGCCTTATCCAGGATGGATGCCCGGGCATCGACCAGCATGTTGAACAAGAACGGCGAGAAAGGGTCACCCTGACGGACCCCACAGAGGGTGGGGAAGTAGGGTCCAATCTCTCCATTGATGTTCACCGCGGTCCGGCCACATGAGACAAGCTGCATGACGCGAGTCACCCAACGGCCGTTGAAGCCCTTGCGAAGCAGCACTTCCTGCAGGAATGGCCAGTGGACCGTGTCGTATGCTTTATGGAATTCTAGCTTTAGGAAGACCGCGCGATGGTGTTTCAGCCGAACCTCGTGGAGGACTTCGTGGAATACTAACACCCCATCCAGAATAAATCGGCCTTGTATGAAGGCGGATTGGTTCGGATGGGTAATCGTGTCAGTGAGGAGGGTCACCCTATTGGCGTACCCTTTGGCCAGGATCCAGAAAATCACATTAATCACTGTGATTGGGCGGAACTGGCGGATGTCAGAAGCGCCCGGGACCTTGGGGATGAGGGTCACAATCCCATAATTGAGGCGCCCAAGGTCCATGGCGCCCGAATAAAATTCCTCAAACAGGGCCATGACCTCCGGCTTGATGGTATGCCAGAACGTCTTGAAGAACGTCACGGCTAGGCCATCCGGACCCGGGGCCGAGGAGGGGTTCAACCCCTTAATGGCTGCGAGGACCTCGTCCTCGTCAAAAGGGGCTACTAATGCCACATTGGCCTCAGCCGAGACCAATTGCGTACCCGACCAAATGTTGGGGGCGAGACTAGCCCCACCCCATGGGGTGGGGGTAAATAGGGCTTTATAGAAGGCGTCTACATGGGCACGGATGGACGAGGGGAGAACGATAGGCGTGTCTCCATCCCACAGGTAGTGGATGGAATTGCGACGACGCCGGCCGTTCGCCACCGCCTGGAAATATGCCGTGTTGGCGTCACCTCGAAGCACCCACCGTTGGGTACCATGCAGGCGCCAGTAGGCCTCTTCATCTGTGTAAATGGTGGAGAGCTGGTCTTCAAGGTCGTATCGCAACATCCACTCATCCGGGGAAATCCCGGTCGTGTCGGCGCGGGCGTCCAGGGCTTGGATAGCCAATAGGAGGGCCTTTTGCGATCTCGGAGACCCCGGCCAAGGTTAGCCCCCCAACCCTTCATGAATTGGCGGGTGAGCTTCGCGCAGAAGTGCCATGAATCGACAGTAGACATGGAGCGATGGGGTGCAGAGCGAGCGGAAATCCAGCGAGCGACGATGGCATCCCAGAAGCCGGCCTGATTGAGCCAGAAGGGCTCGAACCGGAAACGCGGCGGGGAGGGAGGGCGCTCGTCGGCAGTTGAGAGGAGGAGGGGGACATGGTCAGACCCGATCTGGGTAATCACACGAAGCGAGGCTAGGGGGCAGCATACTTCCCACTCCGGGGAAACTAGGACGCGATCCAAAACGGATCGCGTCGGATTAGCCTGACGGTTTGTCCAAGTGAATCGGGCACCCGTCCGGTCCAGCTCACGGAGACCCAGCTCCGCGATCCAGTCATTGAATAACTGCATCCAGGGGAGGTTAATCCGGTCATTATTCTTCTCATCCGGGGATCGGATGAGGTTAAAGTCTCCGCCTACAACGACTGGGAGTAGAGAGTTGGAGATCTTAAGATGAAGCTCCTCCAAGAAGGCCGGGGAGCGGCGATGGTCCGCTGGACCATAGACAATCACGATCTACCATTTGAAGTTGAGGGCCCGCCCGAAGATCTCCATACTCACGAAGAAATCTCCCCGATCCATGCCCCCAACCTCGAAGGTGGCATCCTTCACCCCTAACAAGATGCCGCCAGAGTGGCCAGTGGTCCCACTAGAAGGGAGCCAATGCCAAGCGAAGAGGTGGGGACTGTAAGTGCATCTAGTGCCACCCCTAGTTGGTTTTGGAGTATTGACGACAAACCTAGTTGAGGGACTAATGTGTTTGTGAGAATTGCAGGATAACATAGGTAGAAGTCCCTCATTGATTCGGTTTTCCTACCAGAGATGACCCCTAAAAATGTATGAAGACATTGAAGTCAAAGGTGTTATATGAAGATATTCACATTGAAGACTATGACAAGAGAAGACACCACATGAAGCCTATGGAGCTCGAAGACTTAGATCTTTCGTAGTTCTTTTTCTTTTGTGTTGAGTCATAGGAACCACCGTACTGTTAAGTGGGGTCCAAGAGAACCAGTCAGAATGACTGAAGTGATGCCTAACCAAAAACCTATGTCTTCGAGTGAAGACTATGAGAGCGAATCTTGTCCAGAGTCGGACAAGTCAGCTTTGCTTGTAGCCCAAGTAAAGTTGCCGTGTGAGTTTGAAATCTGACCGTTGGAACACGTGTCAGTTCCTTAGTGACCCAGGGTCATTTCGGACAAATCAGGTCGGGTTGCCAAGTGGCTATAAATAGCCCACCCCCCCACAACCATAAACGGTTGGCTGCTCAGATTGAGAGTACGGCTTTTGTCGTTTGAGAGCAACCCACCTTGAAGCCTTTGAGAGAGAATTCCTTGCGAGGATAAAGCCCTAACCACCCAGAGCCAAAGAGAATTGGGCATCACTTAAGTCTTCTTGTCTGTGTGATCTGAAGACTTATTACACTTGAGGACTGTGCATCCTCCAGCCGGTTAGGCGTCGCGTTCTGAGCATCCAAGAGACATTGTGGATTGCCGGTGAACGAAGTCTGTGAAGGTTTGGGAGTCTACCTTGAAGACTTACCAGAGTGATTGGGCGAGGTCTGTGTGACCTTAGCTCAAGGGGAATACGGTGAGGACTGGGTGTCCTGAGCTGCGTGTTCAGGACTGGGTGTCTGGGACTGTGTGTCCTAAGTTTTAAATACCTAGCCGCCCCAACCAGACGTACAGTTGTCACAGCAACAGGAACTGGTCCAATAAATCATTGTCTTCAACAAGTCACTGGTTTCATCTTCCCTTCCCTTTACTTACTGTTACTCCTTGTGAAGTCATTGTATGTTTGCACTATCTTTTGTCTTCACTGAGTGACTGCGTGTTCTATCTGGCTTCACAATATCTTCCTACCTGATCCTTACTACATTGCTACTATTAGTCATTGTGCTTTCCCTCTATTGAATACTTGACTATTGCTTGCCTAGTGTAGTCTACCTTCCGTTGCAGGGTATTAGGTTTATTTCTATCGTTTGTCTTCATAACTCCCATGTTTTGAAGACTTTCATAAAAATCGCCTATTCACCCCCCTCTAGTCGATATAACGCACTTTCAATTGGTATCAGAGCCAGGTGCTCCCTTGTTCTATGTGATTCGGTTTAACCACCTGGAGTTTTAGCTATGTCGACTGCGGGGATAATTAAAGTCTCCGCTGCGTGCCCCGTCTTCGATGGAACTGAATATCCCTACTGGAAGAATAAGATGCGCATGCATCTTGAAGCCATTGATGTCGACCTATGGTATGTCGTCGAAAATGGCGTTCCCAAGGCTGGAGAAGGTGTCACTGCTGTTGATGTCAAGAAATTTGTTCAACTGGACTCTACTGCCAAGAATATCATCTGTGGTCACCTGACCAAAGGACAGTATGGCCGTGTGAGTGCTTTGAAGACATCTAAGCTGGTCTGGGACTGGCTCTCCAAGGTCAATGAAGGCATCTCAACCAGAGAGATCGGAGAATCAGTGTCCTTCGCAACCTCTTCAACCGCTTCAAGCGAAATGACAATGAGAATGTCCAGCACACATTTGACCGACTCACTGACATCACAAATGAGCTTCAAGCCCTCGGCGCTACTGAGATCACCAAACATGAAGTCGTCAAGACACTACTGAGATCACTTGATAGTTCGTTTGACATCCTAGCCCTGATGATTCAAGAACGTCCTGATTTCAAGACACTCGATCCATCTGACATACTTGAGAGGCTCAACACACATGAGTTTCAGCTTTCTGAGAAAAGAGATATCTACGGTCCAAACTATGGGCGAACTCGTGCCTTGAAGGCAAAAGCTGTCTCCTCATCTGAAGAAGAATCTAACAACAGTTCTGATGATCCCGAAGACATTGGAAGGGAACTTGCTATGCTTGTGAAGAAGTTCCAAAAAATTCACCAAGAAGAAAGGTTTCAGAAAGTCTTCCCGATCAAGCTCAAGGAATGATGAAGCTTCTGCTCATGACTACAAGAAGAAAACATGTCACAAGTGCAAGAAACTTGGCCACTTCATCTCTGAGTGTCCACAGTGGGACAATGAGAACAAAAAGAAGAAGAAGAGCAAGGAATATGACTCTAACGACAAGAAGAAGAAGAAATACTCAAAGTCTTCTTCCAAGTCTTCCTCAAAGTCTTCATCACACAAGAAGAGCTCATCTGGCAGGGCACGTGCGTTTGTTGGCAAGGAAATGGATTCAGAGGAGGAGTCCGCTTCTAAGGAGGCGGAAGTGGAGTCTGAGGAGGAGTCCAATTCAGGCGTCGCAAGTCTGGCTACAGCATACGTTGCCAAGTCCATCTTCAATACTGAAGACAATGACCTCGTCACCGACACCGATGCAAATGACAAGGACTACTCCGCTTATACCTACTGCTTCATGGCACGCGGTGCCAAGGTAAACACACGCACTACTCACTATCAAACATCTAGTGACGATGACTCTGATTGTGATTCAAAACCCAGCTACAAAACACTTGCTAAAATTGCAACTGAACAACAAAAAGCTATGGAACATATTCAAAAACTGTTAGACAGAAGCGATGATCTGTTAGGTGCTGAAATGACTCGATCTTAATCCTTAATTGAAGACATAAAAAATCTTCACGTTAAGTATCATGAACTTGAAAATCGTCATGAAACTCTCTCAACAACTCATGAAAAGCTTTCCTATGATTATCATCAAAGGAAGCAAGATCTTGAGAAATTGAGAGCGGTTCATGAAGATCTTCAAAAGGAAAATGAGTCACTTCACGCCAAACAGATCAGTCCCGCTCAGGAAGGATTTGAACCACCATGTCTTAAATGCATTGAGCGTGATAATGCTACTTCTGTTGCTGAATGTTCTACTGCTACTACTGTTGCAATATCTTCAACTGTTGATGTGGTAACTAACCCCTCTGCTGAGGATACCACTGCTATTGCTGATGAGAATGCTAGGTTGAAGACATTGCTTGAAACAGGGATGTACAAAAGTCTTAAAGGGCATCAGACACTATGTGATGTCCTCAAAAAGCATATACTGAACCGAAACCCGAGGAAAGAGGGTGTTAGGTTCGTAAGGAAAATGAATGCTGATGGCTCTTACTGGAAACCTGAGCAGTACCCCAAAACCATGTGGGTTGCTGCAAAGGAACCTTCAGCAGACCCATCCAATCTATCTGGCTTCACTTGTGCTAACCCCATTATCATTGATGAATCCTTTGATGCAAACTATATACTGTTTAAGAATCAGAATGGTGAAGTGTTTGCCAGGTACATTGGTACTAACTGCAGGAATGGACCGCCTATGAAGAAGATCTGGGTTCCGAAAAGGTGTCTGGAGAATCTTCCTGTGAATGTCATCATGACACCTCACGTGAAGAAGACAAACCAAAGACCAAAGGCTTCATACAGACAGAGGACTCACCTGAGTCGCACTAATGCAGATGTTTTGCAGGGAAACCATACTCAGGCATATGAATATGAGAGCGGTTCATCAAACCGCCATGTTCATAAGACCAAGAACTATTCTGCTTATTCTTATGAGTACTATTGTTCGCCTGCAAGACTGTTTGCTAGGGCTCCAAAGCCAAAATTCTCAGATGCTGCACTTAGACTTATTGCTTCTCAGCCACCGTTGAAGATGTGGGTGGCTAAGAAAGCTTAACTCTCTTTTGCAGGGAAAGGTCTCTAGCAGAAAACCAAAATCGTCTGACGCCATTGCTGGGGACCTTAAACATCTTGTAGGGCGCAAGATCAAATGCCCGAATGGTCTTACTATGTATTTCGTTCCTGAATCGCTTGCTACTCTCCCTATTAGTCCTAATCTGGATCTAAGCTTTCATAACCCATTGGTTCGTCAAATGTTTTTGCTTCACAATGCTCTTGGTGAAGCCTATCCCCCTAACTGCACTATAGGGTACGACACCAGAGTCTTCAGAATGGATTATTGATAGTGGGTGTACAAATCACATGACTGGCAAAAGAAGTCTTCTTATGGACTCAACCTTACGTCCATCCGACAAGAGCCACATCACATTTGCTGACACTGGTAAAAGTAAGGTATTGGGTCTAGGTAGAGTTGCAATCTCAAGGGATCAACACATGGATAAAGTCATGCTTGTTGAATCCCTTGGCTTCAACTTAATGTATGTCTCAATGCTTTGTGATTTGAACATGATCGCAATATTTGGAAAATATCGTTGCCTTGTACTAATGGAATCTGACAAGTCTCTAGTGTTTGAAGGGTATCGAAAAGATGATTTGTACGTGGTAGATTATGCAGCAGGACCACAACTTGCCGTATGTCTTCTAGCAAAAGCTTCAGAATGCTGGCTCTGGCATCGGAGGCTTGGGCATGCTGGCATGAGGAACCTCCACACCCTGGCAAAGAAGAAGCATGTCATAGGCATCGAGGGCGTCAAATTCAAGAAAGATCACTTATGCGGTGCCTGTGAAGCAGGGAAGATGACGAGGGCCAAACATGCCTCGAAGACAATCATGACCACTACTCGACCCTTCGAACTGCTTCACATGGATCTTTTCGGTCCCACTCATTACTCAACTCTTAATACTACTGCTTGCCTCTATGGCTTCATTATTGTTGATGATTATTCTAGATACACTTGGTGTTGGGGAACGTAGTAATTTCAAAATTTTCCTACGCACATGCAAGATCATGGTGATGATATAGCAACGAGGGGAGAGTGTTGTCTACGTACCCTCGTAGACCGAAGTGGAAGCATTGACGCAATGTAGAGGAAGTAGTCGTACGTCCTCTGGTTCAACCGATCCAAGTACCGTTACTCCGGCACCTCCGAGTTCTTGACACGTGTACAGCTCGATGACGCACCCTCGATCTCCGATCCAGCAGAGGCGCCGAGGGGGAGTTCCGTCAGCACGACGGTGTGGTGACGATCTTGATGTTCTCCTGTTGCAGGGCTTCGCCTAAGCACCGCTACAATATGACCGAGGTGTAATATCGTGGAGGGGGGCACCGCACACGGCTAAGGAAGGATCAATGATCAACTTGTGTGTTCTAGGGTGCCCCCCTACCCCCATATATAAAGGAGGGAGGGAGGAGGTGGCCGGACCTAGGGGGGCGCCATGAGGAGGGGGAAACCTACTCCAAGTAGGTTTCCCTCTCTTTTCCTTATCTTATTTGGAGGGGGAAGGAAAGAGTACTAGTATTAGGAAGTAGTACTAGTAGTAGTAATAGGAAGAGGGGGAAGGAGAAAGGAAAGGGGGGGCCGGCCCCCCTCCCCAATTCGGATTGGGCTTGGGGGGGGCGCCCCCTTCCCTTGCTCCTTCTCTCTTCCTCCTACATGGGCCCAATAAGGCCCATATACCTCCCGGGGGGGTCCGGTAACCTCCCGGGGCTCCAAACTTCTCCGGAACCTTTCCGGTGTCCAAATATATCTGTCCAATATATCAATCTTTATGTCTCGACCATTTCGAGACTCCTCGTCATGTCCGTAATCATATCCGGGACTCCGAACAACCTTTGGTACATCAAAATACATAAACTCATAATATAACTGTCATCGAAACCTTAAGCGTGCGGACCCTACGGTTCGAGAACGATGTAGACATGACTGAGACACATCTCTGGTCAATAACCAATAGCGGGACCTGGATGCCCATTTTGGTTCCTACATATTCTACGAAGATCTTTATCGGTCAAACTGCATAACAACATACGTTGTTCCCTTTGTCATCGGTATGTTACTTGTCCGAGATTCGATCGTCGGTATCCAATACCTAGTTCAATCTCGTTATCGACAAGTCTCTTTACTCGTTCTGTAATACTTCATCTTATAACTAACTCATTAGTTACATGCTTGCAAGGCTTAGGTGATGAGCATTGCCGAGAGGGCCCAGAGATACCTCTCCGACAATCGGAGTGACAAAACCTAATCTCGAATTATGCTAACTCAACATGTACCTTCGGAGACACCTGTAGTACTCCTTTATAATCACCCAGTTACGTTGTGACGTTTGGTAGTACCCAAAGTGTTCCTCCGGTAAACGGGAGTTACACAATTCTAATAGTTACAGGAACATGTATAAGTCATGAAGGAAGCAATAGCAGAATACTAAACGATCAAGTGCTAAGCTAACGGGATGGGTCATGTCAATCACCTCATTCTCCTAATGATGTGATCCCATTAATCAAATGACAACACATGTCAATGGTTAGGAAACATAACCATCTTTGATTAATGAGCTAGTCAAGTAGAGGCATACTAGTGACTATATGTTTGTCTATGTATTCACACATGTATCATGTTTCCGGTTAATACAATTCTAGCATGAATAATAAACATTTATCATGATATGAGGAAATAAATAATAACTTTATTATTGCCTCTAGGGCATATTTCCTTCAGTCTCCCACTTGCACTAGAGTCAATAATCTAGATTACATAGTAATGATTCTAACACCCATGGAGTCTTGGTGCTGATCATGTTTTGCTCGTGAGAGAGGCTTAGTCAACGGGTCTGCAACATTCAGATCCGTATGTATCTTGCAAATCTCTATGTCTCCCACTTGGACTTGGTCCCGAATGGAATTGAAGCGTCGCTTGATGTGCTTGGTCCTCTTGTGAAATCTGGATTCCTTTGCCAAGGCAATTGCACCAGTATTGTCACAGAAGATCTTCATTGGTCCCGATGCACTAGGTATGACACCTAGATCGGAAATGAACTCCTTCATCCAGACTCCTTCATTTGCTGCTTCAGAAGCAGCTATGTACTCCGCTTCACATGTAGATCCTGCCACAACGCTTTGTTTAGAACTGCACCAACTTACAGCTCCATCGTTTAATAAAAACACGTATCCGGTCTGCGATTTAGAATCGTCTGGATCAGTGTCAAAGCTTGCATCGACGTAACCATTTACGACTAGCTCTTTGTCACCTCCATATACGAGAAACATATCCTTAGTCCTTTTTAGGTATTTCAGGATGTTCTTGACCGCTGTCCAGTGATCCACTCCTGGATTACTTTGGTACCTACCTGCCAAGCTTATTGCTAAGCATACGTCAGGTCTGGTACACAGCATTTCATACATGATAGAGCCTATGGCTGAAGCATAGGGAACATCTTTCATTTTCTCTCTATCTTCTGCTGTGGTCGGGCATTGAGTTTGACTCAACTTTACACCTTGTAGCACAGGCAAGAATCCTTTCTTTGCCTGATCCATTTTGAACTTTTTTTCCAAATTTTGTCAAGGTATGTACTTTGTGAAAGTCCTATTAAGCGTCTTGATCTATCTCTATAGATCTTGATGCCCAATATGTAAGCAGCTTCACCGAGGTCTTTCATAGAAAAACTTTTATTCAAGTATCCCTTTATGCTATCCAGAAATTCTATATCATTTCCAATTAATAATATGTCATCAACATATAAAACTAGAAATGCTACAGAGCTCCCACTCACTTTCTTGTAAATACAGGCTTCTCCAAAAGTCTGTATAAAACCATATGCTTTGATCACACTATCAAAAACGTTTATTCCAACTCCGAGATGCTTGCACCAGTCCATAAATGGAACGTTGGAGCTTGCACACTTTGTCAGCACTTTTTGGATCAACAAAACCTTCAGGTTGCATCATATACAACTCTTCTTCTAGAAATCCATTCAAGAATGCAGTCTTGACATCCATTTGCCAAATTTCATAATCATGAAATGCAGCAATAGCCAACATGATTCGGACGACTTAAGCATCGCTACGGGTGAGAAAGTCTCATCGTAGTCAACCCCTTGAACTTGTCGAAAACCTTTTGCAACAAGTCGAGCTTTGTAGACAGTAACATTACCATCAGCGTCAGTCTTCTTCTTAAAGATCCATTTATTCTCAATGGCTTGCCGATCATCGGGCAAGTCAACCAAAGTCCATACTTTGTTTTCATACATGGATCCTATCTCAGATTTCATGGCCTCTAGCCATTTTGCGGAATCTGGGCTCATCATCGCTTCCTCATAGTTCGTAGGTTCATCATGGTCTAGTAACATGACTTCCAGAATAGGATTTCCGTACCACTCTGGTGCGGATATTACTCTGGTAGACTTACAAGGTTCAGTAGAAACTTGATCTAAAGTTTCATGATCAATATCATTAGCTTC
Source organism: Triticum aestivum (assembly GCF_018294505.1). Classification (NCBI taxonomy): domain Eukaryota; kingdom Viridiplantae; phylum Streptophyta; class Magnoliopsida; order Poales; family Poaceae; genus Triticum; species Triticum aestivum. The sequence goes on from NC_057794.1 coordinate 515,058,595, forward strand.
CTCACTAATTGGTGTAGTTGTCACAGGAACCGGTTCTTGTGATGAACTACTTTCCAATAAGGGAGTAGATACAGTTATCTCATCAAGTTCTACTTTCCTCCCACTCATTTCTTTCGAGAGAAACTTCTTCTCTAGAAAGGATCCGATTTTAGCAACGAAAATCTTGCCTTCAGATCTGTGATAGAAGGTGTACCCAATTGTCTCCTTTGGGTATCCTATGAAGACACATTTCTCCGATTTGGGTTCGAGCTTATCTGGTTGAAGTTTCTTCACATAAGCATCGCAGCCCCAAACTTTGAGAAACGACAACTTTGGTTTCTTGCCAAACCACAGTTCATAAGGCGTCGTCTCAACGGATTTTGATGGTGCCCTATTTAACGTGAATGTGTCCGTCTCTTAAGCATAACCCCAAAACGATAGCGGTAAATCGGTAAGAGACATCATAGATCGCACCATATCAAGTAAAGTACTATTACGACGTTTGGACACACCATTTCACTGTGGTGTTCCAGGTGGCGTGAGTTGCGAAACTATTCCACATTGTTTCAAATGTAAACCAAACTCGTAACTCAAATATTCTCCTCCACGATCAGATCGTAGAAACTTTATTTTCTTGTTACGATGATTTTCTACTTCACTCTGAAATTCTTTGAACTTTTCAAATGTTTCAGACTTGTGTTTCATCAAGTAGATATACCCATATCTGCTCAAATCATCTGTGAAGGTGAGGAAATAACGATATCCGCCACGAGCCTCAACATTCATCGGACCACATACATCTGTATGTATGATTTCCAACAAATCTGTTGCTCTCTCCATAGATCCGGAGAACGGTGTTTTGGTCATCTTGCCCATGAGGCACGGTTCGCAAGTACCAAGTGATTCATAATCAAGTGATTCCAGAAGTCCATCAGTATGGAGTTTCTTCATGCGTTTAACACCGATATGACCTAAACATCAGTGCCACAAATATGTTGCACTATCATTATCAACTCTACATCTTTTGGCTTCAACATTATGAATATGTGTATCACTACTATCGAGATTTAATAAAAATAGACCACTCTTCAAGGGTGCATGACCATAAAAGATATTACTCATATAAATAGAACAACCATTATTCTCTGATTTAAATGAATAACCGTCTCGCATCAAACAAGATCCAGATATAATGTTCATGCTCAACGCAGGCACCAAATAACAATTATTCAGGTCTAAAACTAATCCCGATGGTAGAGGTAGAGGTAGCGTGCCGACCGCGATCACATCGACTTTGGAACCATTTCCCACGCGCATCGTCACCTCGTCCTTAGCTAATCTTCGCTTAATCCATAGTCCCTGTTTCGAGTTGCAAATGTTAGCAACAGAACCAGTATCAAATACCCAGGTGCTACTGCGAGCATTAGTAAGGTACACATCAATAACATGTATATCACATATACCTTTGTTCACTTTGCCATCCTTCTTATCCGCCAAATACTTGGGGCAGTTCCGCTTCCAGTGTCCAGTCTGCTTGCAGTAGAAGCACTTAGTTTCAGGCTTAGGTCCAGACTTGGGTTTCTTCACTTGAGCAGCAACTTGTTTGCCGTTCCTTTTGAAGTTCCCCTTCTTCTTCCCTTTGCCCCTTTTCTTGAAACCAGTGGTCTTGTTGACCATCAACACTTGATGCTCCTTTTTGATTTCTACCTCCGCGGCTTTCAGCATCGCGAAGAGCTCGGGAATAATCTTGTTCATCCCTTGCATATTATAGTTCATCACAAAGCTCTTGTAGCTTGGTGGCAGTGATTGGAGAATTCTGTCAATGACGCTATCATCCGGAAGATTAACTCCCAGTTGAATCAAGTGATTATTATACCCAGACATTTTGAGTATATGCTCACTGACAGAACTGTTCTCCTCCATCTTGCAGCTGTAGAACTTATTGGAGACTTCATATCTCTCAATCCGGGCATTTGCTTGAAATATTAACTTCAACTCCTGGAACATCTCATATGCCCCATGACGTTCAAAATGTCGTTTGAAGACCCGGTTCTAAGCCGTAAAGCATGGCACACTGAACTATAGAGTAGTCATCAGCTTTGCTCTGCCAGACGTTCTTAACATCGTCAGTTGCATCAGCAGCAGGCCTGGCACCCAGCGGTGCTTCCAGGACGTAACTCTTCTGTGCAGCAATGAGGATAATCCTCAGGTTACGGACCCAGTCCGTGTAATTGCTACCATCATCTTTCAACTTTGCTTTCTCAAGGAACGCATTAAAATTCAACGGAACAATAGCACGAGCCATCTATCTACAAACAAACATAGACAAGCAAAATACTATCAGGTACTAAGTTCATGATAAATTTAAGTTCAATTAATCATATTACTAAAGAACTCCCACTTAGACAGACATCTCTCTAGTCATCTAAGTGATTACGTGATCCAAATCAACTAAACCATGTCCGATCATCACGTGAGATGGAGTAGTTTCAATGGTGAACATCTCTATGTTGATCATATCTACTATATGATTCACGCTCGACCTTTCGGTCCCCGTGTTCCGAGGCCATATCTGTATATGCTAGGCTCGTCAAGTATAACCTGAGTATTCCGCGTGTGCAACTGTTTTGCACCCGTTGTATTTGAACGTAGAGCCTATCACACCCGATCATCACGTGGTGTCTCAGCACGAAGAACTTTCGCAACGGTGCATACTCAGGGAGAACACTTCTTGATAATTAGTGAGAGATCATCTTAAAATGCTACCGTCAATCAAAGCAAGATAAGATGCATAAAGGATAAACATCACATGCAATCAATATAAGTGATATGATATGGCCATCATCATCTTGTGCTTGTGATCTCCATCTTCGAAGCACCGTCGTGATCACCATCGTCACCGGCGCGACACCTTGATCTCCATCGTAGCATCGTTGTCGTTACGCCATCTATTGCTTCTACGACTATCGCTACCGCTTAGTGATAAAGTAAAGCAATTACAGGGCGTTTGCATTTCATACAATAAAGCGACAACCATATGGCTCCTGCCAGTTGCCGATAACTTCGGTTACAAAACATGATCATCTCATACAATAAAATATAGCATCATGTCTTGGCCATATCACATCACAACATGCCCTGCAAAAACAAGTTAGACGTCCTCTACTTTGTTGTTGCAAATTTTACGTGGCTGCTACGGGCTTAAGCAAGAACCAATCTCACCTACGCATCAAAACCACAACGATAGTTTGTCAAATAGACTCTGTTTTAACCTTCACAAGGACCGGGCGTAGCCACACTCGGTTCAACTAAAGTGAGAGAGACAGACACCCGCCAGCCACCTTTAAGCACGAGTGCTCGTAACGGTGAAACCAGTCTCGCGTAAGCGTACGCGTAATGTCGGTCCGGGCCGCTTCATCTCACAATACCGCTGAACCAAAGTATGACATGCTGGTAGGCAGTATGACTTATATCGTCCACAACTCACTTGTGTTCTACTCGTGCATATAACATCAACGCATAAAACCTAGGCTCGGATGCCACTGTTGGGGAACGTAGTAATTTCAAAATTTTCCTACGCACATGCAAGATCATGGTGATGATATAGCAACGAGGGGAGAGTGTTGTCTACGTACCCTCGTAGACCGAAGCGGAAGCGTTGACGCAACGTAGAGGAAGTAGTCGTACGTCCTCTGGTTCAACCGATCCAAGTACCGTTACTCCGGCACCTCCGAGTTCTTGACACGCGTACAGCTCGATGACGCACCCTCGATCTCCGATCCAGCAGAGGCGCCGAGGGGGAGTTCCGTCAGCACGACGGCGTGGTGACGATCTTGATGTTCTCCTTTTGCAGGGCTTCGCCTAAGCACCGCTACAATATGACCGAGGTGTAATATCGTGGAGGGGGGCACCGCACACGGCTAAGGAACGATCAATGATCAACTTGTGTGTTCTAGGGTGCCCCCCTACCCCCGTATATAAAGGAGGGAGGGAGGAGGTGGCCGGACCTAGGGGGGCGCGCCATGAGGAGGGGGAAACCTACTCCAAGTAGGTTTCCCTCTCTTTTCCTTATCTTATTTGGAGGGGGAAGGAAAGAGTACTAGTATTAGGAAGTAGTACTAGTAGTAGTAATAGGAAGAGGGGGAAGGAGAAAGGAAAGGGGGGTCGGCCCCCCTCCCCAATTCGGATTGGGCTTGGGGGGGCGCGCCCCCTTCCCTTGCTCCTTCTCTCTTCCTCCTACATGGGCCCAATAAGGCCCATATACCTCCCGGGGGGTTCCGGTAACCTCCCGGGGCTCCAAACTTCTCCCGAACCTTTCCGGTGTCCAAATATATCCGTCCAATATATCAATCTTTATGTCTTGACCATTTCGAGACTCCTCGTCATGTCCGTAATCATATCCGGGACTCCGAACAACCTTCGGTACATCAAAATACATAAACTCATAATATAACTGTCATCGAAACCTTAAGCGTGCGGACCCTACGGTTCGAGAACGATGTAGACATGACTGAGACACATCTCTGGTCAATAACCAATAGCGGGACCTAGATGCCCATATTGGTTCCTACATATTCTACGAAGATCTTTATCGGTCAAACCGCATAACAACATATGTTGTTCCCTTTGTCATCGGTATGTTACTTGTCCGAGATTCGATCGTCGGTATCCAATACCTAGTTCAATCTCGTTATCGACAAGTCTCTTTACTCGTTTTGTAATACTTCATCTTATAACTAACTCATTAGTTACATGCTTGCAAGGCTTAGGTGATGAGCATTGCCGAGAGGGCCCAGAGATACCTCTCCGACAATCGGAGTGACAAAACCTAATCTCGAATTATGCTAACTCAACATGTACCTTCGGAGACACCTGTAGTACTCCTTTATAATCACCCAGTTACGTTGTGACGTTTGGTAGTACCCAAAGTGTTCCTCCGGTAAACGGGAGTTACACAATTCTAATAGTTACAGGAACATGTATAAGTCATGAAGGAAGCAATAGCAGAATACTAAACGATCAAGTGCTAAGCTAACGGGATGGGTCATGTCAATCACCTCATTCTCCTAATGATGTGATCCCATTAATCAAATGACAACACATGTCAATGGTTAGGAAACATAACCATCTTTGATTAATGAGCTAGTCAAGTAGAGGCATACTAGTGACTATATGTTTGTCTATGTATTCACACATGTATCATGTTTCCGGTTAATACAATTCTAGCATGAATAATAAACATTTATCATGATATGAGGAAATAAATAATAACTTTATTATTGCTTCTAGGGCATATTTCCTTCACTTGGGTGCACATAATCCTTTACAAGACTGAAGTGCAGGATGTCTTCCGACGCTTCGCAAATCGAGCTATGAACAATTATGGCGCCAAGATAAAGCACATCAGAAGTGACAATGGCACTGAATTCAAGAACACTGGCCTTGATACATATCTTTATACCTTGGGCATCACACATGAATTCTCAGCCCCGTACACGCCACAGTAGAATGGCATCGTCGAACGCAAGAACAGAACACTCATTGAGATGGCCAGAACGATGCTAGATGAATACAAGACCCCAAGAAAATTCTGGCCTGAAGCCATTGATACTGCATGCCATACAATCAATCGTGTTTATCTTCACAAGCTTCTGAACAAGACATCTTATGAGCTCCTTACTGGCAAGAAGCCAAATGTCAGTTACTTCAGAGTATTTGGCTCAAGGTGCTGGATCAAGGACCCACATCACACCTCAAAGTTTGCACCAAAAGCACATGAGGGTTTTATGCTTGGATATGGAAAGGATTCACACTCCTACAGAGTCTTCAATCTCTTTCATTACAAAGTGGTTGAAATAGTGGATGTGCGGTTCGATGAGACCAACGGTTCACAAAGAGAGCAACTGCCAAATGTGCTAGATGAAGTTCCATCTAGTGAATCAATCAAGCTAATGGGAACTGGAGAGATTATACCTTCCGAAGCTCATCCTGAAGAAGAACTTATCATCTCAGCACCTGATCAACATGAAGACAATGCTCAACCTAAAGACATTCCTTCTAACAACGACAATGATCAGCAAGAGCAAAATCTTCGCCCTGTACATCCTCGCGTTGCCAATGAAGTGCAGATTGAAAGAATAATTGATAGCATCAATCCACCCGGTCCACTCACTCGTTCAAGGGCAACTCAGCTAGCAAATTTCTGTGGGCACTTCGCATTCGTCTCAATAACAGAACCCAAGAAAGTTGAAGAAGCCTTCATGGAACCTGAATGGATTCAAGCTATGCAAGAAGAGCTTCAACAGTTTGAGCTGAATAATGTATGGGAACTAGTTAAGCGTCCTGATCCACGGAAGCACAATATAATAGGCACCAAATGGATATACCGCAACAAGCAAGATGAGCATGGTCAAGTTGTCAGAAACAAAGCTCGTCTCGTTGCTCAAGGATATACTCAAGTGGAAGGCATTGACTTCGATGAAACATTTGCTCCTGTGGCTAGACTTGAAGCCATACGCATACTGCTGGCCTATGCAAATCATCATAACATACTTCTATATCAAATGGATGTGAAGAGTGCTTTTCTCAATGGCAAGATTGAAGAAGAAGTGTATGTTGCACAACCGCCTGGCTTTGAAGATCCAAAACATCCTGACATGGTATACAAGCTCAACAAGGCACTGTATGGCCTCAAACAAGCCCCTCGGGCCTGGTATGACACACTCAAATACTTCCTGAAGAGCAAAGGCTTCATACCTGGTTCCCTAGACCCCACTCTCTTCACGAAGACATATGATGGTGAACTGTTTGTGTGCCAAATATATGTGGATGACATTATCTTCGGCTGCACCAATCAGAAGTACAGTGAAGAGTTTGGATATATGATGCAAGAGCAATATCAGATGTCCATGATGGGGGAGCTGAAGTTCTTCCTCGGTCTTCAAATACGACAACAACGCAACGGCATCTTCATATCTCAAGAGAAGTATCTCAAAGATTGCCTGAAGAAGTTCGGTATGCAAGACTGCAAAGGCTTCACAACACCAATGCCAGCCAAACATCATCTGGGTCCCGACGACAATGGTAAAGAGTTCGATCAAAAGGTATACCGCTCCATGATTGGTTCTTTACTTTATCTATGTGCATCTAGGCCAGATATTATGCTTAGTGTTTGCATGTGTGCTCGATTTCAAGCGGCACCAAAGGAGTCGCATCACTTAGCTGTGAAGCGAATTCTTCGATATTTGGCTCACACCCCAACTCTAGGATTATGGTATCCAAAGGGCTCAGAGTTTGATCTGGTTGGATTCTCGGATGCTGATTATGCTGGTGACAAAGTTGATCGCAAGTCTACATCAGGCACATGTCACTTTCTGGGACGATCACTTGTATGTTGGTCTTCAAAGAAGCAGAACTGTGTATCTCTCTCCACTGCTGAATCTGAATACATTGCTGCTGGATCTTGCTGCGCTCAGCTTCTGTGGATGAAGCAAACACTCAAGGACTATGGCATTCATCTGAAGCAAGTGCCACTTTACTGCGACAACGAAAGCGCCATCAAGATCGCCAACAACCCAGTTCAGCACTCGAAGACAAAGCACATTGAAATTCGTCATCACTTTCTCAGAGATCATGTTGTGAAGGAAGACATTGATATCATACACATTAACACTGAAGAGCAACTGGCAGATATCTTCACCAAGCCCTTGGATGAGAAGAGATTTTGCAAGTTACGGTGTGAGCTAAATATCCTGGAATCCTCAAATGTCCTGTGATCAGGCACACATCCTAACCCTAATGCATATTGATGACTTAGATGTGCAACACACGAAGTAAAGTATATCTTCAATCAATGAAGACATACATTCTAAGTGTGAATACATTAATGTGGAATTTGACTTCGGAGCGCCACGATAATTGTGCGCCGTGTCTGGGTCTAATACTTCCTATACGGTGGGTAACGCCACCACCAAATGTTCTATTTGAAGTGTTTCACTCATGGCGTTACAATTGCTATGTCTTCACATTTTGTTTGGCTTCAATCTCAACATATCTTCATGATTATCTTCACTATGTTAATTATATAGATATATATATATATACTAGTGTTCTGTCCTCTACAGCATTCACTTATAGCTATGTCTTCATTGTTGAATCTTTTGAACTAAGTGAATGTGATCGGACCCTAACCTCTCTATGCTTTCTATCTCAAATTCTATCTCTCCAAATCATATGCATTCTATTGAAACTATCGAATGTCTTCTCTGTGTCCTTGTCAGCAGAAGATACAGAGACAACCATTAAGTCCATTTTCAATGCTCATTCCCCCACATGAAACCCGGAGAAGTAGGAACGACCACCCGACAATCAAGGCGTGCGTGGGACGTGGAACAAACCCCAAAATTCCGCATAATGGCCACGTGTTCCTCAGATGCGAATCGCCAGGGGCACCTGTGTAATAGCGTAGTGCCGCCCATGTACCTATAAATACACACTTCACAGCGGTCATTATCTCTTCTTCCACTCTCGCACGAACCCTAGCGCCACCGCTAGCCCTCGACAACGCCGGCGACGAAGCGCTTCGCTGCTGCAACCTCTCCAACGCCGTCTTCACGCCGACCGCGGACATCGTCCTCTCCGCCGTCGCCGTAGGTGTCCTCCGTCGCCAAGTTAGGGCACGGAAGATCGAACTGCTCGGCCTCATCTTCCACTTCGTCTAGCAGTTCTTAGTGTGGTAAATAAAACTTCCTTTTTACAGCACCGTTGATCCTATGGATTTGTCACTTTCTACCACAAGCAGTTTCTATTCACACAAGTTAGATCTCTCTCATACTGCATCTCATAACATGCCTAGTATATTCACTTATGCTTCACAAAGTAGTTAGATTCCTCACTTGTACTGATCTGTGGATTCGTACAAATCTGGAACCAACTCCTTATCTATGAGTGAATGTCTTCGCACGATGAGGTCAATGTCTTCTAAACTGATTTATCTTCAAAATCTTCTGAGAATGCATATGACCTCTTCCCCTTCCCTCGCACCTTAATGCTGTCACAGGTACATGTCCGTGGGAGAATCCTTTGGTTCTCATAGTCTGCATTCATTTGCAGAATTCTTACAGCATCACATTAATTCTCCCGAAGCCAGTTCCTGTTGGTCCAGCAAGCGAAAACCTTTGAAGCCTTTGAACGTGTTGAAGCCTTTCAAGTTAAAGTTTATGGCTTCAGAGAAAGCAGCAAGGAAGGGTGGCAGAAAGCGTCGTGGAGAAACATCCAGAGATCTGCCAGATGAACTCTCAGAACTGTACAAGACAGATCCTGAAGAGGATTACAATCAGCGCAAGACCCGAATCCAATGGATTCGAAGATATTGGGCAGAACAATGGTTCAAATACCGATTTGTAACCCAGGAATATGCTGAGAAAAATGCCATCAAGAGACCGTGGGGAGACATCCTATACAAGAATCTTCTACCCAGGTCCAGAGATGAAGCCATTGCACAAGGCTTCTATCCCTGCATGGTCCGTGGGCCACAGCCTGCTGATGCACACCCATCGTCACTACTATGGTGTCGTGACGACAATCTGTTCAAGCGCAACTTCCAGTTTGCCCAGAACTCAGCGAAGCAGAACAAGAAGACTTTGGGGTTAGACTTCAACCCTGGTCCCTCAGCACCAAGGGCAGATGGCACACGACATGCAGAACCCAATGTCATCGGTCCTTTCTACAACCTTGAAGGCCTCATCACCCGCATCTTAGTTCAAGGGACTGCAGTGAATGAGCCTGCAGCTGACGCTGAATCAGATGAAGCGCCTGCAGCGCCGAAGACAAAGAAGCTGAAGAAGCCTAAAGCTTCAAAGCCTGCCCCTTCACCAAAAATCTCACGGGCGAAGCCACTGGCAACTGCACCTCCTGAAGACAGTGTGCAGTCCGAAGACTTATCTCGCATCTCCAAGCCCCAGAAGGTCAAGATGCCTCTGCCTCACACCGGACAAGAGCTAACTGCTGCTGCCATTCTGCGCAATGACGACATTGATCTGTCAAGTGATGAAGATCTAGCAGATGACGCTCTTGAGCAACTCATCAAGAGCAAAGAAGAAGCAGAAATCTTCAATGATCTGCCTCTCTTTGATGTGACCATCATCCACAACTTCATTGACGAGTGGTTTGACACGCCAAACATCAGCTTTGAAGATCTGCAGCTACCAATTGGCCTCAGTGTCGCCTTCCAAGGCGCCATTGCTTCAGAACTCGCTATTGCCCAGCGCATTGTTGAACTGAAGCAAAAGATTGACTATGAAAAGGCTCAGTTCAAGAAGCATATGGCCAAGCTCAGCGTGCAGGAAGTGAAGAACTTCAAGAGTATGATGCACGAGCTCAAGGAAGCCTTTGTAAAGAAACATGCAGAAGCTCAGGGTTCACGTGAGCGCATGAAGACTCTGGCTGACAGATGTGTGCAAGCCTACAATGAGGCTGAGAAGCGCAAGGCCCTTGGGCGTCCTGGCATCGACCCCAGGATGGCCGCAAAGAAGAAGAAGAAGCCTGCTACGGCTGAACCTGACGCACCAAGGCAGGAAGCAGTTCCGATTGTCTTCCCAACTAGACTGACTGGCTCGAAGCCAAAAAGCCAGTCAACCGCTTCAGAGCTCAAGAAGACAAGGACTGCTGAGGCTGAAACCAGGAAGAGGAAACACTCTGAAGCCTCTCCAACTGCCCCCTCCAAGAAGAAGAGGAAGACCAAGAAAGATCGGGCTGCTCCCACAGAGCCCTTGATAGTTGAACCCATTTCTATGGTCTATCCTGAAGCTGAACGCCAACTGACTATCCATGAGCCTGCTTCCATAGAGGCTCATGAAGCTGAAGACTTTCCAGCATCTGATCCCATCACTGCTGAAGACATTGGTCAACAAGACCATGTAGAAGATGGTGCAGTCCTTCCTCAGAACAGCGAACTCATCAGCATTGGTCGTCCACTGACGCCAATTGCACAGGATGCTTCATGGGCGGATCGCCCACAAGAGGAAGAATACTTTGAGGCCCAGCCAACTCCAACTCCATAGGCGTCGCCTGCGTTGCGTAGGCTTTGCAAAGGTCCAAGGCCTCAAGTCTCTGCTGAAGACAATCCGGCTGCATCAGCCGCGGAAGATGAAGTCCCACAAGTTGCCACTCCACTGTTCCACCAAGAAGCAGTTCTCAAGGAGAACGTGCTTGAAAATCTTGCGGCTGTCACAACCACCAATGAAGCTAATGTGGAGCCTTCCCCAACGGAAGAAGAAGACAGCAAAGCCACTGATCCCGTCACTTCTGTTCCTGAGTCTGCTGCCGGTCCCCAGTTTGACTATCATGTTAAGCACATGCCTCAGGTACAGAAGCCAATCCCAAGATTGCCAAGGTTCCCAGGTCCTGCATCAGCACCTGGCTCCTTCAATATCAATGGCTTCAGGGCAGACAACACATTCTTTGATAGCTCTAGGAACCCCTACTCAAGGGAAAGGATATCATCTGATCGGTTCTGGAGCTATCCTCAGCGAAGCTATTACTCATGCATTCTTTACAACCAAGGTCGCATCTTCCCACACAAGCGCCTTGACATTGAAGCCATAGCTGGTCTGCCCTGTCTGGAAGAAGCTTTGGATTGCTTCAAGGAAGTTGGACTGCTGCCGTTCGTTACTGACCAAGAGCATTGGAATGAAGAGCTGCTGCTCCAATTCTATGCCACACTTCACATCCGCGGGTACAGCAGAGATCCGAAGACTTGGGTCCTGGAGTGGATGACCGGAAACGTTCATCACGAAGCCAATGCATTTGACATCATTGAGCTCACTGGTTTGCCCACTCCTGGCGATCTCTACGAGCATGGCTGTCAGCTGCATAGTGAAGCTATTGAGAGCATCTTTAAGAGGCCGGAACCTGATATGAGTCAGATGCTCAGCATGATGAAGCCATTGCCCCAAGATGCTGCTTATCCAACAGAGTTCTTCGTTGAAGACCTTGAGTATCTGCCAAGAACCATCTATCACATCATCAGGCGAACTCTCTGGCCCATCAAAGGGCACTCTCCAAATGCCAAGCTTGAGGGTGCAATGAAGACTTTGGTCTTCTATATTCTTCATGGAAAATGCTTCAATGCACAGGACTTATTCATCCGCCAACTTGCTGCATCAGGCTCTGATCTGTTTGGCTTGAAATTCTACGCCCCATGGGTAATGCGGCTAATTAAACTTCACTCCGATATCTCATATCAGCCATCTGCTCGCAATCATAGGATTTTTCTGCCTGATGTGGATATCTCTACTGAAGCCATCTATCCTGAGCCTGCAAAGGAACCTCTAAGTCTTCAGAATGCAGAGCATCAGAGTTTCTCACAGAACATTGAAGGAGTTGAAGCAGTCACTCGGGTGTATCCTTTGGCTGGCACTACACGTGCACCACACCCTGCGTCTACTGAAGCCACTGATAGTACAACTGCTCCAAGACCCAAGAAGCGCACTCGTGTTCTCAACGACCGAGAGCTTCTTGTGGCTCTTCATCAGAAACAGGATAGGCATCATGACTGGCTGAAGCGTCAGATGAAAAGCCTCTTGGTGGATGTTAATCGCATTCGCAATCTTGCCACCAAGAATGCTTTCGTTGCCCATGAAACCTGTCGCCGCACATGGAAAGGGCTAACGATGATGTGTTCTGAAGATGATCTCCAAGAGGATGGCTTCACTGAGCGATTCAAGTTTGACTCCACACCTCCTCGAAGAGCTGTGCTGCTAGGAACTCCATCCCTTGAAGACTCTGAGTTCTCTTCATCTGCTGCAACAGTGACTGCCAGAGTTATCGAGGATGAAGATGATGCTACTTCACCACCACCTCCTTCAGCACGCGTCAACTCTGCTCCAAGCTCTTCAGCACCGCCAAACACCACCAACGACCCTGCTACTTCACCTACTCCGCATGGGAACGAGTAGATGCTCTATGTCTTCAAACCTTTTTGGTCCTTACTGACAAAAGGGGGAGAAGCATATGAGGTTGATAGTCTTCAAGCGGGTCCATATGGGCGGGTGCTTTATATTTTGCTTCGTGCTTACAACTCTCGTTTTGCTACATTTGGTTCTTTGAGTTGTAACACTTAAACTCGATGGTCGTCTGCTACTTATCTGCCACTTTGTTTTGCGATGATAAATTCCGCATGTGCGACGATAAATTCCGCACTTAGATCATTCTGCAGACGTCCATTTTCCATTATGCATTGTCATTATCTTCATATACTTTCACATGCATAGTGGATTGTCATCATAAGTTGAAGTGGATCTCCACAAGTACAACCTGCCATGTGCATTTGCATTCCAAAAGCAAATTACTTATATGCACATCTTCAGGGGGAGCCCTTGCAACTTATGAAGACAATTCCTTATCCTTTACAATTTCACAGATTATATTCCCCGTTGAAAACTTCAACTAGTTTGTCATCAATCACCAAAAAGGGGGAGATTGTAAGTGCATCTAGTGCCACCCCTAGTTGGTTTTGGAGTATTGACGACAAACCTAGTTGAGGGACTAATGTGTTTGTGAGAATTGCAGGATAACACAGGTAGAAGTCCCTCATTGATTCGGTTTTCCTACCAGAGATGACCCCTAAAAATGTATGAAGACATTGAAGTCAAAGGTGGTATATGAAGATATTCACATTGAAGACTATGACAAGAGAAGACACCACATGAAGCCTATGGAGCTCGAAGACTTAGATCTTTCGTAGTTCTTTTTCTTTTGTGTTGAGTCATAGGAACCACCGTACTGTTAAGTGGGGTCCAAGAGAACCAGTCAGAATGACTGAAGTGATGCCTAACCAAAACCTATGTCTTCGAGTGAAGACTATGAGAGCGAATCTTGTCCAGAGTCGGACAAGTCAGCTTTGCTTGTAGCCCAAGTAAAGTTGCCGTGTGAGTTTGAAATCTGACCGTTGGAACACGTGTCAGTTCCTTAGTGACCCAGGGTCATTTCGGACAAATCAGGTCGGGTTGCCAAGTGGCTATAAATAGCCCACCCCCTACAACCATAAACGGTTGGCTGCTCAGATTGAGAGTACGGCTTTTGTCGTTTGAGAGCAACCCACCTCGAAGCCTTTGAGAGAGAATTCCTTGCGAGGATAAAGCCCTAACCACCCAGAGCCAAAGAGAATTGGGCATCACTTAAGTCTTCTTGTCTGTGTGATCTGAAGACTTATTACACTTGAGGACTGTGCATCCTCCAGCCGGTTAGGCGTCGCGTTCTGAGCATCCAAGAGACATTGTGGATTGCCGGTGAACGAAGTCTGTGAAGGTTTGGGAGTCTACCTTGAAGACTTACCAGAGTGATTGGGCGAGGTCTGTGTGACCTTAGCTCAAGGGGAATACGGTGAGGACTGGGTGTCCTAAGCTGCGTGTTCAGGACTGGGTGTTTGGGACTGTGTGTCCTAAGGTTTAAATACCTAGCCGCCCCAACCAGACGTACAGTTGTCACAGCAACAGGAACTGGTCCAACAAATCATTGTCTTCAACGAGTCACTGGTTTCATCTTCCCTTCCCTTTACTTACTGTTACTCCTTGTGAAGTCATTGTATGTTTGCACTATCTTTTGTCTTCACTGAGTGACTGCATGTTCTGTCTAGCTTCACAATATCTTCCTACCTGATCCTTACTACATTGCTGCTATTAGTCATTGTGCTTTCACTCTATTGAATACTTGACTATTGCTTGCCTAGTGTAGTCTACCTTCCGCTGCAGGGTATTAGGTTTATTTCTATCGTTTGTCTTCATAACTCCCACGTTTTGAAAACTTTCATAAAAATCGCCTATTCACCCCCCCCCCTCTAATCGATATAACGCACTTTCAGGGACTAAGACACTCGAGCTCCTGGAGGGTGAACTCAGTGCGCATGGTTTCCTGGATTGCACTGATATCGATGTGTTCGTCTCGCATGTACTCGACGAGTTGGTGGCGGTGGCCATCATGGCCGAAGCCACGGATGTTGCATAAGAGGGCCCGCATCTAAACCCCCATAGGGGGGCTGCTTAACCCCAAGACACGGGAGGCACTTTGTGCACGGAGAGCGGCAGTGCGAGAGCGGGTGCGGACACGGGTCACACCGTCAGCCACCGGAGGGCCCAGACCCGCGGGGGTAGCGGGCGAGTCCACGGCGGGCCAGAGCAAGCGTGCCCGAGTCTCAGCCAGCTTGCCATCTAAGATCTCGCGAGCCCTAATGGCCGCGGTCTATTCTAAGGGGGGACCAACCTCCCCCCTGAAGACTATGGCCGAGTCAGTAGCCACCTTGGCGAGGTGGCCAAGAGGGGCGGCCTCAAGCGCGGAAAAGGAACAACTGGAAGAACTGGGAGCGATGGAATCCACACCTGACTCGAGGTTCCGGACCGCCGCCAGAAGCTCCGCACGCTCAGCGACAGACGGAGTCGGGGAGTCCGCCGGACGGGTCGCATCTAGGCGGGCGCTGCGGTCGGACGCCGTCACTAGCGTCGATGTGGAGCAGGGCCGCCTGACGTACGCCACCGTCGGAGGATGGTGAGCGGCGGTCGGGGTGGTCACGACCGTAGCCACCGTCGCGGCCGGGGAGGTGGGTGGAGCGAGGTGGGCGTCGGAGGCCACCGGCGGTGGGAGCGGGGAGACGGGCACCAGGGTGTCGCCCTCCGCAACGCCCGCGGGTAGAGGTGCCAGAGCCGGCGCGCCGATGGGGAGGCCCCCACCGCCACCCGTGGGGACCGGAGAAGTCGAGCCAGGAGTGGCCGGGGGGTCTGGGGCCGACGGCGAGGTGAGCAGGGCAGAGACGGTGGACGGGAAGCGCGGCGACGAAGGCGGCACAACGAGTAGGCCCACACAGGAGATGTCACTGCCGACTCGGATGGAGGCGAAGGGGGCGCGACCGGCGTAGAGGCCAGGCGAAGCGCCACCGCGAGGTCAATGGCCGACACTCGGGTGCGTCCCGTCCCGGAGCCGCCATGGCCCGGAGGTGGGTTGGCGGGCTCGCGGGATGGGGAGCGGGAGTGCTCAGACAAGTCCTCGTCATACTCAGGATCCTCGAGGCATGAGTGACGGGACCGGCGGCGGCGGGAGCCGTCGTCGTCAGCTGGACCGCCCCCCAAGTGGCTGTCGTCAAAGAAGCGGGGGCGACCGATGTGGTTCGGAGGCTCAGGGCAGATCTTGATGTCGTAGCCGTCGTCGTTGAAGAAGACCCGAATCGTGGCGTGGAGCTTGGAGGAGTCCAGGCATTTTACCTTGACCCGGACCTCCTCCTCCTTGCGGAGAGAGAGCTCGTCGACCACCACCACCTTGCCCAGGAGCTTGGACATGCTGCGGATGACGCGCTCGGACCGGGCCACATCCGACAGGTCGGCGATGAGGATCCAAGCCGTGTCGAGGACCACCACGGCCTTGGGATCCCACTTCGGCTCAGAGATGTTCACCACGATCCCGTTGAGGGCCAAGGTGATGTTGTCGCTGCGGGTACAAAAGCCCATGCTCAGAGCGTCGGGGAAGATCACCGTGAAGGAGTTGGCCGCAGTGGGAGTCACCTGCCAGTCCCACTTGCATTTACACAAGTGGTTGAGCTCGGCCTCAATCAGCTCTGCGATGGCGATGGCCTCGCCAATGGTAGTCACGAGAGCCAGGAGCGAGTGGGGGAGGGGCAGCTCCGGGACCTCGATGTGGAAGAAGCCCATGTCCTCGATGCCGTGCCCGTACATCATAAGCTCCTCCGTCACCGGGCGGTCCGGACAGAGAATCGCGGGGTGGCCGGCGTCCTTGCAGAGGTAGCACGTCGGAGGGTGGGGCAAGCCACCTGGAAGTGCCCGGTCAGTCCGCAGTTGAAACACGACGGACCGTTCTGAGGCGGAGGTGGAGCCTGGATGTGGGGCGGCCGCGCCGGCAGCGGGAGTGGCAGCCGGGGGGCGGGGAGGTCCCTTCTTCTTCTTCTTTGCGCCCGGTCGCCCCCGGTTCCCGTTTCCCCCATTGGTCGGCGAGAACGAGGCTTGGGAGCGGGGGGGTTGGTAGCGGTTCAAGGTCGGGTTGGCGGTGGCGGTGGAGAGGGGCTGCGGTCGAGGCGATGGGGACCGGTCCCGACGGCGAGACGGGGAGCGAGACCGCCGCCGGGAGGGTTGCCGAGACCCCCCGACCGGAGAGCGGCCGCGCTCCCGCGAGTCCTCCCGGGGGGGCGAGCGGTGCGCCGGGGACCGGGAGCGGCGATCGTCTCAGGCAGGGGACCGGCGGGCGGAGCGAGGGGGAGAGCGGCGGGTTGCACGCACTAGAGAGCGGTGGGCGAGACGGGAGTCTAGCTCCTGACAGAGGTCCTCCTCCCTCCGGAGTGCATCCGGCGACGGGCGCGGAGGAGCCCGGCGATCGTCGGCCCGACGCTTGGGGCATCCCGCCCCATCATCCCACTCACAGGTCATGGCCGGTGAGGTAGGAGGGGAGGGCGAGCGGGGGCCGGCTGGGGCAACGGGTCTGGTGGAGGCGATGAGCGGGACAGTGTCGGGGGAGGAGGCGGGCGATGTGGGAGGAAGAGGCTGACGGGGGAACCCTAAAGGCGGCCAGATGGACCGCCTCGTCGGGCCGAGGCCCACCCGGGGGCAGGGCTGGGCCACGAGGGGAGGAGGGGGCCCAGAAGGCCCGGCCAGCGCAAGGTCAGCAACCTGCGGAACCGATGGCGGCCCAGGAGTGCTGGGCAGGCGGCCCACAGGGCGGCCCACCACAAGCGCGGCCCGGTAGAACCAGCCAGGGGACACCAACCGGGGAGCGAGGGTTTCCCCCTGCGCCGCCGCGGAAGGGGTCGCCGGCAGGGCATGGCAGGGGCGGCGGGGCCAGGCCGTGGTGGGAAGGATGCCGGTACACGGAGGCACGGGGGCGCCGAAGGCCGAAATTAATGGGCGGAATGGGGAGCGCCGGTGGACCACCGCCGAAAGCGCCGTCGAGGGCGTCGCCGATGCGTCAGCCGGAGCAGAGGAGAGGGCAGCGGAGGGCGGCGAAGGACCGGATGATCTCCAGGAGACGCGCGCGAGGCCGCGGTCAGCCCGGCCGGCGACGCCCTACCCGCCCGATCGGCGACCCCCAGGGCGCACGCCGGAGCCCAAGGCAGCGCCTTTCGTCAGAGTCGCCCGAGACGAGCCCGTCGGCAGGCGCAGGCGCCGGCGCCGGCCATCCCCGCGGGCAGCTGGGCTCCCACCCCTGGGAGTCGAGCCACCGGTAGGGACAGCCTGAGGCGACCGGGCCGGAGCCTTGGGGGGGACGCGGTCGCGGCAGACGACCGGGCGCCCCGCGGCGAGGTCATCGTCCTCCGCGAGGTCGGCCCAGACGACGTGCGGCGAGGCGGCAAGGGGGGGGGGATGGCGGCGGAGCGGCCGAGGAGGGCATCGGCGGGCGAACGGGGGCCGAGGGAGGGGAGGGGGGCTCAACCAGCGGCGGCGCCGGCGGATCGCCCAGCGAGTCGCCCGAGCTCGGGGGAGCCATCAGTGTTCCAGACTACTAGTAAGATCCCTTCATCATAACCATTCCCTTCCAACTCCAAACAACAGGATACACCAAAAAACCTAAAGATACATAGCCAAAAAGTAATGCATCAAGTTCCTTGTAAAGATGTTCATACACCTCAGTGGATATCATGGATGAATGGGCATTACAACAAGCAAATTTTAACAGCATCCGTGCAAAAACGTTGCAAGATCCCGTAAATAATCGTTCCCCTCCCACTTTAAACAGCAAAGATACATCAAGAAATGAAAGGTACAGACAAAAATATCATCAAATTCTGCTTAAGCAAGAAGCATGAAGAATACAGTCTCACCTGAGTAAAGAATCAGAAATCAGGATCCTGTGTTGTAGAAGCACACATAGGATATCCCCGTAGATACTAGTACAACACAATAATGGTATCATGGATGAATGGGCTTTACACCGTCAAGAAAAAAAATGAATGGGCTTACAAGCAAGAAGTTTGCATATTACAGGAAACTAGTTACACCTCTCGTTTCTGTGGGAGCAACATACTCAAATTTAATCAAAAAGCATTCAACACCAATCTAAATTTCGAAGGGGGTAAAATTACCGCCATTGGCTAACTACTTGTGACAACCGGCAAGGGGGCGAAAGCAAAAAAAAAAAGCTCTTCTGAGTTCCCGGGCTCACAGTGTCGTAAACTGTGTAGACTTACCTGGAGACAAATCTCACATGATGAACTAGAAAAAAAATTGAAAGGTATGGCATATGCCAGGTCAAAATAAGCTGGGGACTAATAGGTTGATGGACACAGAGCCAAATCGAATATCCGGAGTGTATATGTGCAACAAGAAAACCATCAACATACTGCATCCCACTGTAGCATGAAAGAAAAGGTAACACCATGCCTGCCAAAATGCTGCAAGACCTCAGAAATAACCATTTCCTTCCAAACAATTGGATACATCAATCAAGGAACTGAAAGATACAGCCAAAAAATGCATCAAATTCCACATAGGCAACACGATCCGGTGTTGCTGGAGCACGCACGGGCACAGGACACCTCAGTAGATACCATGGATGAGCGGGCATTACAACAAGCAACAACTTGCCTACAAACTGGAGGCGAAAGCAGCCATGATAGCTGGGAATCAGAGTTAGCGAGATGGAAGCAAGCTGCTCCGCCACTTGGGTTGTGCGGGAGACCGACGAACCTCAACTGAGAAGCTGACATGAATCTGTTGTGCAGTTCAATCTAGCTCACATGGCAATGCTCGGGCTTTCTTCTCCAACTCGAATTCCTAATGCATCTCATTCCCAAACGGTTCATCTATAAGTGCTTTGTTTTTTCGCTCTCACCCTTGGAGATGCCACTTGTTCTTTCACTCTCTGCTTTCTTCTCCACCAACTGTGTTTTATAGACAAGATCCATAGCTATAGGTGCACCGTTCAACCACTCAAGAGGTACAAACTTGAGTGTTTGCACGGATCGCCCGACTTGGAAGATCTTCATACATTTATGTAAGGTTCCTTGAAATGATTTCACAAAATGAATTGATGACGCGAGCTAGGTAGTCTTCCTTCAGCTACTGAAGGAATACTCTTATGTACTCTGTTTTCAATATGCAGTACTTCATTTTGTGGTTCCGTTTGCCCCTGAAAAATGAAGATATCTCAAATTTGGTAAGGTTATTGGTGATGGCTGCACATAAATCCAGTTTGTTCCTTTTTATTGTGAATGTGTTTATCGCACTACATGAAGAAAACTGAATCGCTTGTATGTTCTCTCATTCAGTTAAACCGCCCATACAGCCCACGAGCGATAACAAAACTGAACTCTCTGTTTATATAGTCAGGAATTTTAGAGAAATAAAATGCTCTTTTTAGTTCCAGGCACACAGCATCGTAAACCGTGTCGACTTAATGGAGACATATCTCACATCATGAACTGGAAAATAGAAAAATGAAAGGTATAGCATATTTCAGGTCAACTAACATGGGGAGTAATAGGTTGAATGCATACGAGAAATAAGAAAATCATCAGCATCCCACTGTTTGCATGAAAGAACAGCATATAGTACAGTTGAATTCAGAAAGAAACTGGCAAACAAAGACTAGAACTAAATATATCAAAGATAAAAGCATGCCTACAAAAACGCTGCAAAACCTCGTAAATAATCATGTCCCTCCAAACAACAGGATACATCAAGAAACTGAAAGATACAGCCAATAAATAAGAAATGCATCAAATTCCACATAGGAGCACGCACAGGACACCTCAGTAGCTATCATGGATGAATGGGCATTACAACAAGCAACAACATGCGTATTACATGAAACTGGGAACACTGCTTGTTTGCAAGTACATGGGAGCAGCATGCATGTGAATTTAACCCAAATTCATCCAACACGAGTCAAAATTACACCAGGGGTGGAAGTACCACCACTGGCTAACTACTTGCGATGCCGTCCGCCACCACCACCTCTCCCTGGTGAATGTCGGCCTCCACGTTGTTGTGGTCTTCTACCACGGAAGGATGAGTTCCCCTGATTAAACTGCCCCGAATTGAATTGCATCGGAGGCTGACCTCCATCTCCACGGGGTGAAGGCAGCGAATTGAACTGCATAGGAGGCTGACCTCCATCTCCACGGGGTGATGGTAGGGAATTGAACTGCATAGGAGGCTGCTGACCTCCATCTCCGCGGGGTGATGGTAGGGAATTGAACTGCATAGGAGGCTGGCCTCCATCTCCGTGCGTTGAAGGGAGGCGCCCATGTCCTTGCATGTTTGCATTTCCAGGAGGCTGATCTCCATCCTCATGTTGTGATGGGAAGCGCCCAAATCCTTGGGTGTTGGGAAATCCAGCAGGTGGCCCTTGGTTGCCAGCCATGTGTGGAAACTGACCAAAGTTGCCTTGCCCCATAGAAAATTGAGATGCCTGACCAAAAGGATGATTTACTGGCGGTCCACCAAATGGCATCATGTTTGCACTCATTGTGCTCCCTGGCATAAATTGTTGTTGGGCCATGGGCATTCCATTTGGGAAGCCACCAAAGTTCTGATTCTGTAAATACTGCTGGAACTGGTTGGCTCCCATAAGTATATTCTGCATAATATTAGCTGCAAGAGCAGCTCCATCAACTCCCATGTTTGGCTGCCCTGGAGGTGGAAGCCCGCCGGGCCAAACCATATTTGGCTGCTGAGAGAACTGCTGTGGATTGATGAAGCAACTGCCCATCTGATTTGCAAGTTGAACAGGTGATGGCATAGCATGATTCATTGAGATTGATGGCAGCATTGTTGGTGTGCTCATAGGAAAGTTTTGAGGACCCGTTTGTCGTGTTGCGCTGTCAGCAACAGCAGTTGCCATATCAGACCGGTGAAATAGAGGCTGTGCTCGGCGATCTGCTGTTGATGCATCATGGATTCTAGGTGGCATGTCCCTTGGTGTACTCATCGGAGAATTTTGTTGACCCGAATGATATGTCACACTGTCAGCCATATCCGAGCGGTGGAAACGACGCTGTGACTGGTGACCAGATGTCGGTGTATTGTGGATCCTTGGTGGCATGTCATTTCGAAATCCAGCACCCCTGGTCTGCGCCCTCTTCTTGTCACCAGAAGGTTTCTTAGAATCATGCGGCCTATCAGTCTGCCTTTTTACCAGTCGTAGTGATCTTTTGTACTCAGCCTCCTGCTCATCATCAGAGAATTCAGGTTCATCTGCCTCCTCATCATGGTCAGCAGATTCATCATAGCCTTTGGCATATAGCTCCTTCATATTTAGGATATGATCTGCAAACTCCACAACAAAGCAGACTGTAGTTCCTGCACTGATCCCAGCAGGCACTTCTTCCACGGAATTATACCGCACAAGATAGTAAGGGTTTTTTACAGGTCCAAATATTTCATCAACAATGCCAAGTGGCGTCCTGCTCTCAGTTATCCAGAGTATAGAACCCTCAGTCAGGGGACTGTGTTCCACTGATCCTTCAACAATCACTCTCTCCCCCATGATCTGGATGACCAGAAAACAGACAACCAATCAGTATATGGATCTCATAGGAAATATACTAGTATTTCAACAGTCTAAACAAGAACCCCTATCTGTCTACAAAAATATCTAACACACTGGAAAAATATGCTATTCAAAATAATAGCTGCATTAATGAAATGTATAGACACAATCATCCAAACACTAACAAATTCCAGAATGCACTACTAATACAGTAAAAACATACATCAGTGAGTACCATAGATCTCTGGTTCTTACATTACAATGAGCTACTGGTTTTAACATGTACAGATAACGGTGACTGATTAAATCATCATCAGATTACATAGGAAGAACAGGTACCTATAAAGTGCTGGAAAAACACAGTTTTTGTTTCCAACAAATGCAAACAAAAATCTAGATGAAGTCAAAGTTAAATTCAAGACTTACAGCTGTAATTGTCCCCACTGGAAGTGCCTTATGATGCGGTTCCAACTGCACTTCAATCTTTGGAACTGGAGGAAGTACCTGCAAGGTATGGTACATCTACTTTAGAATAGAGATACAATCAAGGAACAACAATATTTTTACAGTTATATGAGTGGTTTTGGCATAGTTAAAAAAGCCGCGCCTAGCTCTATGCGGTAGCAAAACGGCAAGTGGCAAAACACACAATTAATGCCTAGTGCTTTTTTAAACTTTGGTTTTTGGCAACTGAGCCCAAGTATGTTCATGTAGCAACTACATAGGAATAGAAAATAATTTGTCACTATGGTAGCTACAGAAAGTGCAGGATTTTCAGAAGAACAAATGGATAACTAAGCATTAACTTCTACTGGGCTATCAATTGAAAAAAATGACTATGAAACAAATGTTTATACAAGTCGGCTGCAACTAACTAGACCCAAGAGAGGTGCACATCGTGAGATAAACTTAATACCTCTACTTCATGTTTGGACTTGATAGGACCCTTTGGTGTTTCGTCATCATCCTCATCCTCGACTCCAGTCATAAGCTCACCCTCTTCAAGGAGGGCCTCCATGTCACTGGGACAACTATGCTTTTTGGCCACCGGCACTTCCTCATCACTGCTCGACGAGGCTTCACTCGACTCCTCATCATTCTTGGCCGGCTCCTCCTCCTCATCACTGCTCGATAAGGCTTCACTTAATTCCTCATCCTCGCTGCTCTCCGACTCTTCGTCCTTGCTCTCCTCCTCCCCCTTGCCTCCACCACGCTCCACTTCCTTATTTACCATGGCCCCAGAACTCATCTCAGCATCAACAGAAGCAATGGTACTAGTATCAGCATCAACAGCACCTATGGCACTCATCTCAGCGTCAACAGAAGCCCCAGCGGGACTAGTCTCAGCATCAACAGCAGCCATGGCACTAGTGTCAGCAGCAACAGAGGCTACTGTACTCATCTCAGCATCAACCGGAGGTACAGTACTAGCCGCGGCATGAACGGCAGCTACGCTACTAGCATCAGCATCACCAGCAGCTACAGTACACATCTCGGCATCAATCGCTGCCCCCAAACTGTCCTCTTGTGCAACGAAATCGCCAATCCGCAACACGGGAGCAGGCACCCCGCCCAATCCGCCGCCCAGCAGCACCACGGCCTCCTTCTTGACCTCCAACAGGACGCCGGGGGGAGCGTCGAGCAGGCCGGGTGGCCCGCCCTTGTCCTCCGCGGCCTCCCCCTGCCCCTCCTCGACGATTTGGTCCGCGCCCAGCCCGCCGCCTCCGGACACCGACGCAAAATCAATCCCGCCCGGGCCAGCGGCCGCCGCCGCCGCCGCCGCCTCGCCGAGGCCGAAGCTCTTGGCCAGCTCGCTCGCCATGGCCTGGTCGAAGTCGAAGTCGTCGAGGAGCCACTCCTCGACGGGGTCGAAGGCGGCGGCGGACGGGTCGGAGGGGGGCGCGGGCGGCGGGGAGGGGGACGGGGGCCTAGGATGGCGAGCCATGGACGGTGGGGGTGG